>NC_090178.1:2644852-2719852 GCF_024679245.1 Pseudorasbora parva
CTTTAAAGATTGTTTAAATTAAATGAAAAGGATTAAGAATCAGAAAATTTGAGAATTTTGGAAAAATACAGCATATTTCATAGGGCAGTACTATCTATAAAATACATTTAAATCAGCACTATCCGTAACAATGTTTTGTAACAAACTTATGGCAGTTCATAAGGGATTGAGAACTGGAGAAAGTTCTCACAGTCTGATGAAAGCATTATATGCACTGACCAGCATATTAATAGCATCGATTATGATGTGGAGCTGAAGCGCATGTGGCAGTTCACCAGGCCTGAGCCTCGTGCTGTGCTGAGCCGGTTGTTGTGGCTGCGGTCGAGCAGAAGTAAAGAAAGCTTTGATGAGCTGTCAGGTCGTGTGCAAGAGCTGCCGATGCAAACCAACACACGCTAAACCTGCAGAGGTGTGAGAGCATCTTCAGGAGGGGGTTTCCAGCCCCGCAGGTGTAGAGAGACCAGCAAACCATCACACGTGCACACACACTTGCACACACACAACCCCCCCCCCCCCACACACACACACACACACACACATGCACACACACACAAACAACCCCCCCCACACACACACAAACAAACAAACACACACTACAAGAAAACACGAGCGCACAAAAACACGCACACACAAAAAAGCAAACACACACGCGTGCTTACACTCACACAAACACACACACAGACACACACACACAAACGCACACACACACACACACACACATACAAACACAACAAACACACACACACACTCTTACACACACTCACACAAACACAAACAAACACACACACACACACGCACAAACAAACAAACACACAAACACACACACACACAAACACACACACAAGAAAACACGTGCACATAAACAAACACAAACACACACACACACGCACACACACAAACACAAACAAACACACAAACAAACAAACACACACACAGACACACACACACACACACACACACACATGCTCTTACACACACTCACAAAAACACGCACACACAAAAAAGCAAACACACACGCGTGCTTACACTCACACAAACACACACACAGACACACACACACAAACGCACACACACACACACACACATACAAACACAACAAACACACACACACACTCTTACACACACTCACACAAACACAAACAAACACACACACACACACGCACAAACAAACACACACAAACAAACACACTCACACACACACACACACACACACACACACACTCACACAAACAAACACACACACTCACACAAACAAACAAACACACACACACACACACACAAACACACAAGAAAACACGCGCACATAAACAAACGCACACACAAACAAACACACACAAACAAACACACACACAGACACACAAGAAAACACACGCGCACATAAACAAACACACACACAAACAAACAAACACACACACAAAAACACGCACACAAACAAACACACACACACATACACACACGCGTGCTTACACATACACAAACACACACACACTCACACAAACAAACACAGAGACGCACACACAAACAAACACACACACACACACACAAACAAACGCAAATAAACAAACACACACAAACAAACAAACACAATCACACAAAAAAACACATGCGCACATAAACAATCACACACACACAAGAAAACGCGCAAATAAACAAACACACACACAAACAAACACACAAGAAAACATGCGCACACAAACAAACACTCACACAAACACACGCACATAAACAAACACGCGCGCGCGCGCTTACACACACACAAACAAACAAACACTCACACATTACAAAAGAAAAACAGGACAGTCTCAGAGTTTGTTCAGCACTCATGAGGTTCACTGTTTGACCTTTCATTAGTTTCCCAAACCAGGCTTAATGAAAAGCTTTTTAAAATAGTCTATATATTATTTTACATATTAATAATTTATTAACAAGTGTCATGTTTGTGATTTTAATTGGTGAAGTAGCAGATCCTGCTCATGAAATCATGATTTTATGGCATTCGCTGTATTTATTAACGTGTTTATTTTTGTCAGTGTTATAAACTCAGCCTTCCTTCGTTTTTATTTTGGACGAGCTGCCGAGATTTTTAGAGCACTATATTTTCCTCAACCATTTGAAACAAAACTTATTACATATTAAATTGTAGGCCCAATACATAAAATATATTTTATTAACAAGTGTCATGTTTTTTGTTTCTTTATAAAGGCATTTGAAATGACTGCGTCGACATTTACGATATGTTCGATAATCGGCATATCCATATGATATTTTTTCTGTTTACTTGTATGTATCGTAAATATGTTGATGAATTTATAATTTATAATATTTTGTTGGCATGGACTCCACGAGACCCCTGAAGGTGTGCAGGGGGTATCTGGCACCAAGATGTTAGCAGCAGATCCTTTAAGTCCTGTAAGTTGCGAGTCCATGGATTGTTTGTTCAGCATGTCTCACAGATGCTCGATTGGATTGAGATCTGGGGAATCTGGAGGCCGAGTCGACGCCTCAAACTGGTTGTTGTGCTCCTCAAACCATTCCTGAAGCATTTGTGCTTTGTGTCAGGAGCATTATCCTGCTGGAAGAGCCACAGCCACCAGAATACCGTTTCCATGAAAGGCTGAACATGGTCTCAGCAATGCTTAGGTAGGTGGAGCGTGTCAAAGTAACATCCACATGGATGGAGGACCCAAGGTTTCCCATCAGAACATTGGCCAAAGCATCACACTGCCTCCGCCGGCTCGCCTTCTTCCCATAGTGCATCCTGGGGCCATGTGTTCCCCAGGTAAGCCACACACACACACCCGGCCATCCACGTGATGTAGAAGAACACGTGATTCCTCAGACCAGGCCACCTTCTTCCATCCGTGGTCCAGTTCTGATGCTCACGTGCCACTGGTGCTTTCGGCGGGGTCAGGGGTCAGAGGTCACCCTGACTGGTCCATACGCCTCAAACTGAGCTGCTCTGTGTATTCTGACAGCTTTCTATCAGAACCAGCATTAACTTCTGGAGCAGTTTGAGCTCCAGTAGCTCGTCTGTTTGATCGGACCCCACGGGCCAGCCTTCGCTCCCCACGTGCATCAATGAGCCTTGGCCGCCCATGACCCTGTGGCCGGTTCTCCACTGGTCCTTCCTTGGAGCACTTTTGATAGATACTGACCACTGCAGACCGGGAACAGCCCACAAGAGATGCAGTTTTCGAGATGGCAAAAAAGTGTCTGTTTTGTTTTAAATAGGCAAATGCAAAAGTTTACGATTGGATCAATATTGCAGTGATTATTATGTTTCTAGATTATATTGTCAATAAAAGATCTGGATCAGAAATTGGTGCAGAAATTATGACTCAGTGAAGGTGTGGACACATCTCTAAACTGGCAAGCAAGGCATTGCAGCAGCGCTCTCACACACACACACACACACACACACCTGTGCCGGTTAATTCGGGGTGATGTTGCCTGTGTAGACAGCAGACAGCGAAACACACGCTAGGTTGGAGATCAGAGCGGGTAATAGATGTCAGCGGCTGATTATGACCCGTTACACACTACCTGCCGTCTGAGATTAGGAGGAAACCCGAGCTTAAAAAACCTGATGATTATGTCATGTGCTGTGGGCAAGAGCAGGGGTCATGGGCGGCTCACTTCCTCCCGCTCTCTGCTCTGCTGCGCTAAAGGTTCACTCGAAAAAAAAAAATTTTGTCATCAGTTAAGGCCTTTGCACACTGAGTCCGAAATTCGCATGCGAAATTTTCGCATATTAAAAAAGAATCCTACCTCACGTTATGTCAATCACGCTTGCACACTGCCTCCGAAACTTTCGTCTGTCAAAAAAATTAAATTCAGAACATTTTCAGAATTCTGCGTTTTCGTATGTGCAACGTATTTTGAGAGACGTTTTGACAACTCAGAGCCACCGTACATATTTGTGGCAAGCAGCGGGGCGAGGGACCGCGAGAGCGGGCCGGTGACGAGTGCTAATGAGTACCAGCTGCGCGACACAACCGCTCTCGTCTCGCGGCCGAGGGACGGGAGCATAAAAGGAGCAGCGAAGGCAGCGGAAGACGAGAGAGGACCAGGCCTGGATTTTACGTTGAGTTTTGTTTATGTTGTATTATGTGTGTGCGGGCAGTCGTCCGTGAGGGGCTGCCCGTGTTACTTTGGTTTTGTTTGTTTATTTTGAATTAAAAGTCTTTGTTGAACGTTCGCCGGTTCCTGCGTCCTTCCTTCCCATCTACGAACCGCATACAATATTATTCTATCAAAAATAGGCCTACTACAAATATTATTATATCACAGGTATAATTATAGCATACCAAGTCCCTGTAAACCGTGTGTGTGTGTGTGTGTGTGTGTGTGTGTGTGTGTGTGTGTGTGTGTGTGTGTGTGTGTGTGTGAGACACTTCACGTAGGCTACGCCACTGATCAACAGCTTTCTGTCAGGGAGCGAATCAAAGCTTCAGAGTCAAGCTGACGTAATGGATTTCGATGACGGATTGGAGCCGGTCAGGAAGGCATCTAAAGAAAATCATCAAAGGGAGAAGACCAAACGGGCAAGGCATTCAGGGGAGGGAAAACATCCAAAGATTAATTGTGTTCATCGTGCGACTGCGAGAAACATTGGTCTGTGTCATGTCACACACACACACACACACACACACACACACACACACAAACACAAACAAACAAACACACACAAACAAACAAACACACACACACACAGACACAGTGATTCAGTAGCTTTTCTTAATGGTATTACAGTATTAGAATATAGCCTAAGTTAGATATATAGCGTTTTTTCAACAAAAAAATAATAATTGTATGTTCTGGCCAAAACTAAATCGGAATCGTATTATTATTCCATCCTACTATTCCATATATTTATGATGTATTGTTTTTTTTAACCAATTTAAGATGTTTAACAATGTTAAGATAAATATGTTGCATTTTGACATGGTTTTTGACTTATTTATGAGCTATTTATGGACATAAAATTAAATTAAAAATATCCTGGATTTGAAGAATATTGTGTCCCTGGCCTTCACTGAGCTCAAGTAATAGTTTAATGTACAAAAAATTGTGAATTAACTTGACTGTCGATGCCTTAAATAATAATGTGTAATAACCAACATTTCTCAAAATGGATATATCTCGTTTGCAGCAAAACTCTTCAATTTACAAAAGGTTAAGTTATTGCTGTCTGAAGCCTGTTACGCAAATAGTTGAACGACCAAGTATGGTGACACAAAATAAAACGTTCTAAGTAAAACTAAAACTAAAACTATTGACGGAAATGAGAGCGTTAGGGGAAGACGTGAGGGAGGATTTTTCAGCCGGGACTTTTTACTGCGCCGAGTCGAAGTACTCTCAGAAGTGCTATTCCGCCAAACATTATAGTTCTCCTTTTTAATCCGCTTAGAAACGCGCCACGTTTTATTTTGTCATTATACTTGATCGTTCAACTATTGGTGTAAGTGTATTTAAATGGGGAAACCGTGGAGGTGTTTGGTCGCTTCTAACTTGATCTCTGTTTGGTACCATAGTGAATGAACTGGGCTTAGTGGGCTAAGCTAAATGCTATCAGATCGTCACCGCGCGTCAGAGAGATTAAGAACACACACTGAGACGAGAGAGGGATGGATCAACTCATCTTAGTTAAGGGAATAACAGTTTAATATAAAAGCGGTGAAGTATTCCTTTAAACCAGCAGTGATTCACAGAATATAAGCCTACCGTACCGTCCACGTGTTGCATGCATCTGTCCCTGGCTTTCTCACGCATCATCTTGGGAATCAACACGTCTTTCTCCACATGCCTCAGCTGCGGCTCTTCTGTGGAGACAAACATCACAATATGAACACAGTCAATTATCAATAACAGTGTTTCCCACACATTGATTTATTTTATATTATCTGCATTTACCACCCAAAATATATTTCAGTGCTTATATTCCCATTCTTTAACTAGACTCTGGCGACCAGAAATATATTTAAAGGGGTGATGAATTGAGAAACCAACTTTCTCTTGAACTTTTGATATATAAAAGGTCATGGTAATATTAGAATATCCTGTAAGTTGCAGAGATGAAAATGTCCTTGTTAGTCAAAGAAAAGCTTTTATAGACACCAGGGGCCCGTTCTTCGTACATCGCTAACTCAGTTAGCCGGATTTGATTATTTAACCTTTATTTAACCAGGAAAGTCATTGAGATTAAGAATCTCTTTTTCAATGGAGTCCTGGCCAAGAGGCAGCAAAGTTATACAATTAAAAACAGTTACAACGTACATACAACATTAAAATAACAGCTTATGAGAAACAATCACAAACAATTGATGTTCACTCACCTTCATGTCGTTGGACACCCGTCAGACCTTCGTTCATCTTCAGAACACAAATGCAGATATTTTAGTGTAAAGCTGAGAAAGGCTTCAGATAGGCCTCCATTGGCATTCAGTCCATTCCCACTCACAAGACCCATAAAGGCCCTAAACACATCGACACACAGCCCATCTCACTACAGCGGCTGGACAATCATTTTACAATGCGGCGAAAATAGTTTTTGTGCGCAAAAAAAACTAAATAACGACTTTATCCGCCGATGTTATTGTCTTCCGTGTAGATCTCGCTCCTCCTCTTCCGGGTCATGAACGGCGGATCTGCGTCATATTCTCACGCATGCGTCGAGTTCACGTCAATAACTTGGCGGATAAAGTCGTTATTTTGATCTTTGCGCACAATAACTATTTTCGTTGCATTGTAAAGTGATCGTCCAGCCGCTGTAGTGAGATGGGCTGTGTGTCGATGTGTTTAGGGCCTTTATGGGTCTTGTGAGTGGAAATGGACTGAATGCCAATGGAGGCCTATCTGAAGCCTTTCTCAGCTTTACACTAAGGGTGCTTTCACATCTCTAGTTCGGTTCATTTGGTCCGAATCAAGGGCAAACAATTATACATTGTTGCATTTTTCAGATTTTTTGGTTCCTTTTCACACCACACTGATTGCTTTGGTCCGAACCAGTTGAAACGAACCAAAACGCACGCACGTGACAACATCCACATCACTCATTGGCCATGGGGTATTTCCTAAACTGCTTTTCGATTGGTCAGAATTTACATGTGGGAACATTCCAAGAGAAGAGGCAGAGCCAGCAAACTATAATAACCCTATGGAGAGACAACTGCGCGGACTGGTTTTGTCCCTGGCCATAATCTACTACACTGTGTGTATTTACCACAGTATGCAAACAATACATTTCTATAATGAAGCGCGGCTGCGACATGAAAACAACGCTCTAATGCACTGCAGACGGCGAGCGCGCATCGCTCGTCACTTCAAGCGGAGGCGTGCATTAATTATTAACTCTTGACATGCTTCCATCTTCCGAAAATATTGCCAACGATCTATCAGGTAATAATATCATGCACACAATGTCAGCGCAGCTAACTACGGCAGCTGGTTCAGTCCAAAAATGATCAGTACTTTTGCAGTTGGTTCTGTTCGAGGTCGGATCACGTTCTCACCACAAACAAACCGCTCTAGAGTTCGTTTGAAAACGTACCGAGACCAGCTCTTCAAGGTCTCGGTACGCTTGTTTGGTCCGCTTTTGGTGCGCACCCGAGTGCGATTGCTGCTTTCAGACCTGACCAAACGAACCGCACCAAAGAGGGAAACGAACTCTGGTACAATTCAACCGAACTAAATGAGGCGGGTGTGAAAGCACCCTAAAATATCTTCATTTGTGTTCTGAAGATGAACAAAGGTCTGACGGATGTCCAACGACATGAGGGGGAGTAATTAATGACATAATTTTCATTTTTGGGTGAACTAACCCTTTAAACCTGCTCGAGAGCTTATTTCATGTAAACAGGGTTAGATTGCATCTAGAGGTGATACTTAGGTGTCCCAGCCACTGCTACTTTATCATAAGAGTTCCTTAATGAACCAGAGGCAATAATAATTTTAAATAATAATAATATAATAGTTATTTGAAAATAATATTATAATATTAAAGGTGCATGTAACTATAGACACAGTCACTTGATTGAGAGATGTATTTGTGATGGAATAATTACTTTATAGTTTTGGAGGTTTACACACGTTACAGTTAATATGCATCGAGCACACTGATCTATGTATACATAACGGTCGTGCATTCATTTCAGTGACGACGGATACTAGGGAGTGGCTGGATGCAGCGCAAGAGATGCAGATAATATGATCTTGACTGTGTAAAAAATGTTAATCAACACTGTCACGTAACAAATCTGCTTCAAATTGAATTCAAAATTGAATTACAACATTGAAATAAAAATGTAAAGGGTGTTCAAATACTAGGGCTAGAGATGTAACGATATCAAAATCTCACGGTACGATACAATTTCGATAATGACCTCACAGTACGATATTTATTGCGATATTGTGGAAAAGCTCACGGTATTGTTAAATAGCTCACGATAGTGTTTGTGATGATAATAGTGAAAAAATACTGACATTTATTCTGCTTTGGCCACTCAACAGGCAATTTATTGTTGTATTCATGGATCCATGACAACATAAAATGCTGATCACAGTGCTTTTAACCCTTAAATGCATACCTAGGGTCGTGCCATTCACTACCCTGCTCCTCGTTTATTTTTTAAAGTTAGACATCAAGAGTCTTAGTATTCCTCAATCAATCCATTTTAAACAATATAACAAGAAAACAATAATAGAATTATAATTGAATGCCTGTTTTTTCACTAGTATTGTCAAAATTGTGTAGGGTCGCTAACGACCCGAGGTGTGTATTGTACGTATATATTTATTTATTTATTTTAGCACACTGATAAATTCATCTATAATAAGGAAATAGGGCGCTATTCACCTTTATTCCACAAGGTGGCAATGTCTGATACCCAATGATGAAGTGACGTTTCACTCATAGTTACCTCTGACAGAAAACGAAACAATAATTATAATCTGCAAAACTTGAAATGGCTCAGTGATTTACAGCAGAGAGCAAGTACTAAACACAATCAAATATTAGTGTCACGATCATGGTCTATGTAGTTAACAATGATTTGTTCTGCAGGACTGTGTTTATTCCTCTTGCTTTTTGACGGACACCTGTCCTTTTAATATTGTAACCCAACCACGATGAAATCGAGACACGTTTACCACCGCGAAAGCGCGATATCGTCAATATCGTTACATCCCTAACTAGGGCTGTGCGATATTGAAGAAAAATCCGATATGCGATACCTTGTTAAATAATGCGATATTCGATATGCGATACGATATTGCAATTAGTGTGTAAAATCTATTTAAATTACTTCTTTTTTTTTATGTGAGAATGATACCCTTTATGTTTTTCACCTTCTTTCTGGAAGAAAGCATCGCTAAAACTTCTGAAAGTGACCAGCAGTGTTTTAGCAAAAATGTATGTCACAAATCTGACAATAGAATTTTAAAATCAATGTAAACAAACAAAGAATGTAATTGTTAATGTAATGCAGACACGAAACTGAACTGAAGGCATCACGCGCTTTCAGAGAGGCGACTTGTGCACGTTTTGGTGTGTGTGTCAGAAGATTGCGCGAGACTGCAAGTTGTTGTTTTTCGCAAGTTATTGCGTTTAATAACTCTTTTTAACATTAAGCAAGTCACATAAGTAAAAGTCGTATGCTCTGCTATATGCGTCGCAGATTCAACCTAAAACGTACACTTTTTCACAATGTTGAAGCAGCCTATTAAAATCATACAGATATTACGTGCAGTTGCGATATGCATATTGCAATATATACATTTGCGATATTTCGATAATTTTTATATATTGCGCAGCCCTAACAAATACTATAAAATCGTGAATATAAATAATTATTATATTCATCAAAACAGTGCATATTTAATTATTCTAACTTACATGGTGGTTTGGTTTCCTTATAAAGGTCAAGAAAATCGTTTAGTTTTTTTTGCAAAAAAACAACTAGTGTTTAACAAAGTGCTGTACTAACGTATAGACTAAAATACAAAGAAAACAAAACAATCAATAATAGGGGAAAAGAACAAAACACAAGTAAACAATAAGAAAGCAGTACTCAAAGAGTGTCAAAAGCCAAACCATAAAATTAAGTTTTTTAACTAGTTTTAAAAACGGCAAGTGTATGAGCCTGCCTAATATAAAGAGGCAAACTATTCCAGAGCTTCGGGGCCACCACGGCAAAGCCTCAGTCCCCTCTGCTCTTCAACTTTGCCCGTGGAGCAACTAAGGGTGCGTTCACACTTGTAGTTCGGTTAGTTCGGTTCGTTTGGTCCGGACCAAAAAACAAAAACAAAGCATATAGTCCTGGTCCGCTTAGCGTTCACACTGGCATTTATAACAGCGAACCTAAAGTTACCGAACCAAAGGCTCAGGGAGACGCTCACAACCTGATTGGTCGGCTTAAATGACGTCAGAGCTGCTTACCGAACATTCAAAACAGCGCTGTGTGCCGGATTACACGCGGTCATTTTATGCGTGAACATATGGCATTATTTTTACCTGCTGAGAACTCATGAAGAGCTCATAAAATGTTCAAAACATTCAAAACAGCTCCAGGATTTCCTCCGTTGTGCAGAAAAGAAACGGCCGTTTTGTCGTCTGTACCGACTAATGGCCAACAGGTTGTTTGATGAGAAGAACCAGGTCTGCTTTTTGTGTGTTTTTCTAGCATTTTCGAAACATACACGTCCGACCAAATATTGATGAGGCTCTTCCTCGTTGCTCTACGTTTGCCCTCTAACGGTAACGTTACTCGTTTTGGAAACACCGATCTTTCTGCGTCGTTAAATCAGCGGACTATGTGTCGCCTGTTGTGACATTAAGTCCGGTTTTGGGTCCGTTTACATGTCTTTGGTCCGTGTTGCGTTCATATATCAGTCGAACCACACCAGAGTTCGTTTGGAAGCAGACCGAGACCCGTCTTTTTAGCGCTCTCGGTCCGCTGGTTTGGTGCGCTCCAGGGTTCGGATGGCAGCGTTCACATGTGTTCAAATGAACCGCACCAACCGAGCAATCGCACCAGGGTTCGTTTTAATCCAACCAAACATGACAAGTGTGAACGCACCCTAAGAGCAAATGGTCAGCGGACCTTAAAGCTCTTTGTGGAGTATAAGGCTTAATCAGGTCAGAAAGATATTTCGGTGCTAAACCATTAAGGGATTTAAAAAAAAAAATCTTAAAATGAATTCTGAATTGTATAGGTAACCAATGAAGAAAAGCAAGAATAGGGGAAATATGATCCGTTTTCGTGTACCCGTCAACAAACGCGCTGCCGTGTTTTGAACCATCTGCAGTCTGGAGAGAGAGGCCTGGCTAATACCAATGTAGAGGCCATTACAATAGTCCAGGCGAGATGAAATAAAAATATGCACCAGTCTCTGAAAGTCATTAAAGGTCAAAAAAAGATTTCACCTTTGTAAGTTGTCTCATTTGAAAAAAAAACTAGATTTGACTACCGAGTTAATCTGTTTGTCCAGTTTAAAATCACCATCCATAATAACCCCCAAATTTTTTACATGGGGCTTTACAAGTGAACTCAGTTCACCAAGGTCCAAGTCTAATGACCCATGTGCACCTCCTGATGTAAACAGCATAACTTCAGATTTTTGCTTATTAAGGCTAAGGAAATGTAATGCCATCCATGGCTTAATTTCCTCCAGACATTGCAATAAGATTGTTAAAGAGCCAGTATCTTGGCGTTTCAACGGCAGATACATTTGCGTATCAGCTGCATAACAGTGGTAGGAAATACCATAGTTCCTTATAATATCCCCCAAGGGCAGCATGTAAAGGGAAAACAATATAGGCCCCAAAATAGAGCCCTGGGGGACCCCACAGGAGGAAGAAGCTGTTGAGGAAACTAATTCTCCCAGGCGAACTGAAAACGTTCTCTCAGACAGGCAGGAGCTAAACCAACTCAATGCAGTATCCTTAATTCCTACACATTGCTCTAGACGCGAGATTAAGATTTTATGGTCTACTGTATCAAATGCATCACTACCCAGCGTCCAGCATCTACTCCGGTATTACAGCTAACACAACATATATTTAAATGTTTATCACTTTAACAGTGTTTTATTTAACGTCAAATGGTTTCCTATAAAATAAAAGGGTTTCCCATAAATTGAAAAAAAAAAAAATATATATATATATAAATATATATAAATATATATAAAAATTGTTTAGAGACCACTGTATGTGGGGTATGGGAAGTTTTTAAATTTGGGTAACGTTAGGCCAAATGGTACCAGAATAATTTAGTGTAAATAAGATGTATAAAACAAATGCCAAAGTGATGAATTTTTTCAGAAAATAGACAGTCTAAGCTTTCAAATAGTACCTCATATGAGGTCAAAGCTCCTCCACAGACATTTAACATTTAAAGTATATACTTGAGTCATCATTCCGGACCCTTATCAATAATCAATAACCAAACCCTGAGTCTGATGATTGACAGCTGCACACAGTCCTAGAAGAGTCGTTTGATTCATTCATGTTAAACGATTTATTCAGTTTATATCTACAGATGATCCGAAACATATAAAATGTGTTTTTATAAGAAGACACGCATTTCTTGCATATATAAGAGCGTGTGTGATTATCTGAGATCAGTGTTGTGTAACGTTAGGTGTAACGTTAGTGCTGACATTCACACACAATAATAACAAACATTCCGCGGGAAATGAAAATGCTCCAGTACCTGCTTTAGACGGATCCATTTACACTTCAGTTACTGCTACTAGTTATTCAATTTTTTTTTTTTACTATTATAAAACATTGATCTGTGTCCAATGTGACCCTCTGCAACGGCGTGTTTAGCGCGACACTAGCCTCTTCCGGTTACGACAGCAGCGTTATCCGCTAGAGCTTCGGGTCATTGTAGTTCCGCGGTACTCAGATTGGACTACAAACCGTCACAACTGAACTCTGGGTGATCGAAATTCAATCATCATAATAATCAAAGTTACGCAATTTTGTTAATACCGTAAAAAAATTATATATATATAACAATGCAATAGAGATGTTCAGTTTGTAAATCCCAGAGTCAAATTAGGATTTTAATGGTATGAATTCCCTCAAAATTGTTTTGGTATTATTATTGAATAAAATAAAACAATTCCTGTATTGCATAGCCTACAGTACTATTAGTATTTATGCAAACATATCAGATGTTTAGATCATGCTAATGACAAAGATAAAGATGGTGTGTGTGTGTGGGGGGGGGGCATGTTTCTGTGACATATGAGGACACAAATGTGTATAATGCCATGGGTGTGACACAGGTATTACAGGAGAGGGTGAAATATGAGGACATTACCCATGTCCCCACTTTTCAAAAGGCTTATAAATCACACAGGAGGAGTTAAAAAAAAAAGTAAAAATGCAGAATGTTTCCTATAATGGGTAGGTTTATGGTCTCTCTGTGTGTGTGTGTGTGTGTGTGTGTGTGTGTGTGTGTGTGTGTGTGTGTGTGTGTGTGTGTGTGTGTGTGTGTGTGTGTGTGTGTGTGTGTGTGTGTGTGTGTGAGAGAGAGAGAGAGAGAGAGAGAGAGAGAGAGAGAGAGAGAGAGAGAGAGAGAGAGAGAGAGAGAGAACACCTGTAGTGTGTGTCACCTGTGTCCTCCTCACATCACAGCTTTAGTGTAATCAGTTGTGCAACAGCAGCCGCAGCGCAGGTCTGTCACTGAGAGTTTCTGCTGTAAACGCTTCTCTGCTGCTTTTCCCACACACACTAAAGCTCACGCAGCGGTTACAACATCAGAGAGCGTCTCAAGCAGCCAAACGCCATCAGACAGACCAAACCACAGACACAGCTCCTCAGATCAACAAGAGGAATCTCATCAAACAACACAGGACACACACACATGTACCTGTGAGGGCCACCCTGGCCCACACACACTCACACCTGTGAGCGCCACACACACACACACACACATGAGGAGAGAGTGTGTCAGGCGAGTGACAGTGATTTCCCCAGGTGTGGACAATCCCAGAACTCACTGATGAAAACGATACTCCTGAATGTTCACCATGAGCTGAGACTGTGTGTGTTGTTAATCATTTTGGTGATCGTAGTTTTTCCATTACACAAAATCTTCACTTGTGCCGAAACCATTGTTTAGTTGAAGTAGTTCATGTTCTTCTTACAGCAATTTTCTTATAAGCAATTTAATAAATGTTTATGTGTTTAATTATTATGTATTACACATGTTAATGATATTTATTTAACATATTAATAAATGTTAATTTCCAACATACTTTGGGTTAATTTAAGCAAAGCAATACAGTCATTTAATAGAAAAGAATAGTTGGCTTAAATAAACTACCCAGCATGCTGGGCAAATATTTAACCCAAAACAACCCATTTACTGGGTTAAAACAACCCAACCACTGGCTTAAAACAAACCAACCACTGGCTTAAAACAACCCAACCACTGGCTTAAAACAACCTAATCACAGGGTTAAAACAACCTAATCACTGGGTTAAAACAACCCATTTACTGGGTTAAAACAACCCATTTACTGGGTTAAAACAACCCAACCACTGGCTTAAAACAACCCAACCACTGGCTTAAAACAACCCAACCACTGGCTTAAAACAACCTAATCACAGGGTTAAAACAACCTAATCTCTGGGTTAAAACAACCTAATCACTGGGTTAAAACAACCCATTCACTGGGTTAAAACAACCCATTTACTGGGTTAAAACAACCCATTTACTGGGTTAAAACAACCCAACCACTGGCTTAAAACAACCTAATCACTGGGTTAAAACAACCCATTCACTGGGTTAAAACAATTCAACCGCTGGGTTAAAACAATCCAACCGCTGGGTTAAAACAACCAAATCACTGGGTTAAAACAACCTAACCACTGGCTTAAAACAACCCAACCACTGGTTTAAAACAACCTAACCACTAGCTTAAAATAACCCAAACACTGGGTTTAAAAAAACCAATCACTGGGTTAAAAAAAAACAACCACTGGGTTAAAACAACCAAATCACTGGATTAAAACAACCCAATCACTGGGTTAAAACAACCCATTTACTGGGTTAAAACAACCTTACCACTGGCTTAAAACAACCCATTAACTGGGTTAAAACAACCCAACCACTGGCTTAAAACAACCTAATCACAGGGTTAAAACAACCTAATCACTGGGTTAAAACAACCCATTCACTGGGTTAAAACAATCCAACTGCTGGGGTAAACAACCCAATCACTGGGTTAAAACAACCCATTCGCTGGCTTAAAACAACCCATTCATTGGGTTAAAACAACCCAATCACTGGGTTAAAAAAACATTCACTGTGTTAAAACAACCCAATCTCTGTGTTAAAATAAACCCATCACTGGCTTAAAACAACGCATTCACTGGCTTAAAACAATCCATTCATTGGGTTAAAACAACCCAATAACTGGGTTAAAATAACCCACTCACTGGCATAAAACAATCCATTCATTAGGTTAAAACAACCCAATCTCTGGGTAAAAACAACCCATTCACTGGGTTAAAACAACCCAATCTCTGGGTTAAAAACAACCCATTCACTGGGTTAAAACAACCCAATCTCTGGGTTAAAACAACCCAATCTCTGGGTAAAAACAACCCATTCACTGGGTTAAAACAACCCAATCTCTGGGTTAAAACAACCCATTCACTGGGTTAAAACAACCCAATCTCTGGGTTAAAACAAACCCATCACTGGCTTAAAACAACCCATTCCCTGGGTTAAAACAACCCCATCACTGGGTTAAAACAACCCAACTGCTGAAGGACGGGCTCTCTGCGATCTCCTGTCCCTTTAACATTCGTCTGCAGGACCCAGAGCCTGCCGCCTCAGTTGGCCGCTCAGTGAGCCGTAGTGTAAGAGGTTTTAACTTCGCTAACCTTCCTCTGCCAGGATCACAAAGGCCTGCTGCTGCCGGGGTATATTGGAGCGGTGGGTCGCATGCCGGCTTTGGCAAACCTCTGAGCTGAGAGCGATGTGATGATATTAAACTCTCATCTCCTGGCGTCAGATGGAGAAAATGAACACAAAGGTGCTTCGCCTCTGGCAGGTGTCGGAGAGCCGTCCGGCTGAGAGTCCAGGTGAGCCTGTGATAATCCGGCTGCACACCGGCACTAACACACGGCCACCATGTTCAATCAGTCGTGGAGCATGTTAGAAGACAAGCTATTCTAGAGACCTGAAGATGATAATGTGAAGTGCTCATAATGCCCAAGCTGCTCTTAAACCATTTCATTATATCTGTGATCTGAGGAAGTACTCCCAGAGTGCATTACATTCATTTGTTTGACTATTTTTTGGTTTTATTTCACAATTTTATTTGCTGCATTGTATCAGTATTGCCCAAAAAACAAAAACAAATACAATTGTAATGGTCTTATTAATTAAAAAAATTAAATAATTTGTTACCATTGTTGTGTTTTGCTCAATTGCAAGACATTGTTACAAATATAGAGGGATAATATCAACCCAATTAAGATTCACAGGTGTTATCATATAAAAAAAAATCATTATTTGGCATGAAATATACTGTATATTGCCAAAAGTTTTGTGACGTCTGCCTTTACACACACATGAGCTTCCCATTGTTAATCCGTAGGGTTTAATATGGAGTCGGCCCACCCTCTCTAACAGCTCCAGCTCTTCTGGGAAGGCTTTCCTCAAGGTTTAGGAGTGTGTTTATGGGGATTTTTGCCCATTCTTCTAGAAGCTCATTTGTGAGGTCAGGCACTGATGTTGGACGAGAAGGCCTGGCTCTCAGTCTCCGCTCTAATTCATCCCAAAGCTGTTCTATCGGGTTGAGCTCAGGACTCTGTGCAGGCCAGTCCAGTTCCTCCACACCAAACTCCTCATCCATGTCTAAAGATGATTATGTGTTAGTGTAATATCCACATGGCAGTGATATACAGCTAAAATACACAGACCGGGAACAGCCCACAAGAGCTGCAGTTTTGGAGATGCTCTGACCCAGTCGTCTAGCCGTCACAATCTGGCCCTTGTCAAACTGGTGATATAACACTGATGATCTCTTCATCACGGCTCCTGTTAGTGGGTGGGATATATTAGGCTGCAAGTGAACATTCTGTCCTCAGAGTTGATGTGTTAGAAGCAGGAGAAATGGGCAAGCGTAAGGATTTGAGCGAGTTTGGCCAGATTGTGACGGCTAGACGACTGGGTCAGAGCATCTCCAAAACTGCAGCTCTTGTGGGCTGTTCCCGGTCTGCAGTGGTCAGTATCTATCAAAAGTGCTCCAAGGAAGGAACAGTGGAGAACCGGCCACAGGGTCATGGGCGGCCAAGGCTCATTGATGCACGTGGGGAGCGAAGGCTGGCCCGTGTGGTCCGATCAAACAGACGAGCTACTGGAGCTCAAACTGCTCCAGAAGTTAATGCTGGTTCTGATAGAAAGCTGTCAGAATACACAGAGCAGCTCAGTTTGAGGCGTATGGGGCGGCAGAGCCGCTGACCAGTCAGGGTGCCAATGCTGACCCCTGACCTCCATGAGCATTTGAACTTTTATATTCATGCTATGCCTGTTTGGTGTACATGTTATGTGCTTAGCAGAAATAATGAACGTGTTAGGCAGCGATTACAACGTGTTCTTGTAATGGTTACAATAATCAGATATGCATGTACTGTATGATCAGAAACACAGCAGATACTGACCCATCAGGACTGATGGATGTAAAAATAAATGATTGCTCGCTGCACGCTGGCCGTTCATGACCAGACTCACCATGATAACATGCCCTATAAAGAGGAGCAGCTTTTGTTTATCTCGGCGTCCCGGTGGTGTCAGGATGCATTTCCTCTGAACCAAGTGAGGAGCTTCCACAGTGCTGCAATCTGGGCTCACAAAACCCTTTGACACCGCAGTTTTAATTAAAATTACATTATGAGTAATCAAGCAGAAGACTAGGAGGGGAGGAGGGATGGCTGGAGGCAAAAGCTTGGGGTGAACCTCATCACTACCAACATGCAACGGACCGAAGCGATGCCAAAATCACTGAAGATGTGCTGCGTGACACAGAGCTGGACTCTGGTTAAAGGGTTAGTTCACCCAAAATTGAAATGTCTGTCATTAACTCCTCTCCCTAATGTCGCTCCACACCCGTAAGACCTCCGTTCATCTTCACACACAGTTTAAGATATTTTATATTTAGTCTGAGAGCGTATGCAAGTGTATGCACACTATACTGTCCATGTCCAGAAAGGGAATAAAAACATCATCACAGTAGTCCATATGAGACATCAGTGGGATCCGACATAAATTTCATTTTTGGGTGAACTAACCCTTTAAGTGTTGAGCTTCACATGATACAGATTGATCCAAAGTAGCTTCACAGTAATAAATAGGAAAATAACATCCGAATATGGAATAATTGGCATCATTGTATGATTCAAGGAATCTATCAAGACCACTTTCATTCAAATTAATCAAAAGCTATTAGCATGTTTTGACATTTTATTATAAATTTTGATCTGAAAGTGGTGCTGCTGCAAAACTTTTGAGTACCTTCATGGTATGTATGATGACACATACCGAGTTTCATAATGATAAAATACAGCATTTTACAACAAAAATCTAAATGTCTGATTGCCAATATTGGGAATCATTCCAATCAACATGCTTCACTGAATCAAAAGAGACCAGTTTTATGATTTTGGGGCAAACAGTTAAGGAGTTATAAGCTAAATTAGTTATTTTCATATCTCCGGACCAGTAGGTGGCACTGTGCCAAAACTTTGCATGTCGCCTTGGGTCATGCTTGGGATGATATGTACCAAATTTGGTCTGAATGTGCTAAAGTGTTATGGAGATATAGACTCGCATCCAATTTGGCATGCTCTTCAAATTCATTTGCGTGCTATTCGAGAACGGTTGGGTTTATCAAAAAACTGTTTATAACTTTCTGTACACATGGTCTGAAGATGATCTTAGCCAATGTTGGTAAAAATCTGATTAACAATTCTAGAAAGAGTTTGGTAAGTAGGATTTTTGGAAAATCGTCTAAAGCTAAATAATTTTGTTTCTAGTCCTTACGGTTCAAAAGTTATAAGCATAAATGCTAGTGCAACTTTGGACAGTTGGTGGCGCTAGAGGGATTGAGTTAGAGACTCTAAAACTGCTGTGGTGAACGTTGGGTTTGTCCTCTATCTGTATGCCAAATCTCACAACTTTTTACAAAACGGTTCTATGGAAGAAAAATAATAGACAGATGGTCCAATAATAATGCAAACTTCATCAAATATGAGACAAAATATATTGAACAGATAAAACAATATATACACTATATAGTAAAGCTCAGCATACCTGATTTTTAATTTCATCAATATGTAACTATATTATCATCTGGCTCTTTATATAAAAATCATATATATCAGTATGTCCAACTTTTCTGCATGTACTGAACAAAAATTGGTGGATTGGTTGGGATTTACTTAAAAATGCAATTTAGAAATTAGTAAATTTCACAAACAATTACAAGGAAACGGCACGTAACATTGAATCAAACGTGAAATTTTGATGTAGAAAAACTGAAATAGTATATTCTTGTAAAATGCACTCCAATAACCTTAGAAAAATATTTTTTGTTTTTGTTTTTTTACAGTGTACATAGAGTATATTTGTGCAGGGCGATACATGATATAAAGCAAAGTGTGACTAAGGCATGAGCATATTAAGATATTATAAACACTAACATCGTGATTTTCTGTGAAGCTGCTTTGAAACAATGTGTAAGTGCAATTGTTCAAGACATTGAGAGGAAGAAACAAGTGGAAACCCACCGTTGTGCTCCGAGCTCTTGTGTCGCAGGGTTTTCCTTCTGTCTTTTTTTTAGCCTAAGTGAATTTTAGAGCCGATCTTCGCAGGTCGAGTCCGATCACAAGAGCAGGTGTGTGTGATCTGCTGCGACATGATTCAACACCAAACCTACAATAAAGACGACAACGCCAGAAGCCTCCGGTCCTTTCACACTCATTGTCAAGGCCCGAGACACAGCACAGACACAACAGGAGCTCCCTAAAGGCCTCTCGCTTTTACAAACGCTCAAAAAAATGTTTGCTTTTCAGGAAATGTCTAATATCTTGTGTACGGCCTGTTTCCAGGAAAACGGCATCTGTCGTTACGTTTTATGTCCTGTTTCATGAGTCATAAAAGGGAAAATACTAAATCATTTGCTACTTAAAAGTAACGTTTCAAAAGTAACGTTCAATGTTTGCAACATTTTAAAATGTAATGACTTTTCAAAACCTTCAAAAGTAACGTTTTAAAAAAAGTTACATTTTAAAAGTAATGTTCAATATTTGCAACATTTATAAATGTACCTGCTTGTTTCAAAACGTTTCAAAAGTAACGTTCAAAAGTACCATTCAATGTTCGCAACATTTTAAATGTAACCTCTTGCTTTAAAAGTTCAAAAGTAATGTTTCATTAGCAACGTTCAATGTTTGCAACATTTTTATATAATAAATTGTTTCAAATAGTTCAAAAGTAACGTTTCAAAAGTATTGTTTCAAAAGTAGCATTTAAAAAGTAACGTTTCAAAAGTAACATTTCAAAAGTAACATTTTAAAAGTAATGTTCAATGTTTGCAACATTTATAAATGTAAATACTTGTTTCAAAACCTTTCAAAAGTAACGTTTCAAAAGTAACATTCAATGTTTGCAACATTTTTATATAATAAATTGTTTCAAATAGTTCAAAAGTAACGTTTCAAAAGTAATGTTTCAAAAGTAACATTTCAAAAGTAACATTTCAAAAGTAACGTTTCAAAAGTAATGTTCAATGTTTGCAACATTTATAAATGTAACTACTTGGTTTAAAAGTTCAAAAGTAACGTTTCAAAAGTATTGTTTCAAAAGTAATGTTCAATGTTTGCAACATTTTTATATAATAAATTGTTTCAAATAGTTCAAAGAGTAACATTTCAAAAGTAACATTTCAAAAGTAATGTTCAATGTTTGCAACATTTATAAATGTAACTACTTGTTTCAAAACCTTTCAAAAGTAATGTTTCATTAGCAACGTTCAATGTTCGCAACATTTTTATATAATAAATTGTTTCAAATAGTTCAAAAGTAATCTTTCAAAAGTATTGTTTCAAAAGTAACATTTCACAAGTAACGTTTCACAAGTAACGTTTCAAAAGTAATGTTTCAAAAGTAACGTTTCAAAGGAACATTTCACAAGTAACGTTTCAAAAGTAACATTTCAAAAGTAATGTTTCAAAAGTAACGTTTCAAAAGTAACATTTCAAAAGTAACATTTCAAAAGTAATGTTTCAAAAGTAATGTTTGCAACATTTATAAATGTAACTACTTGTTTCAAAACCTTTCAAAAGTAATGTTTCATTAGCAACGTTCAATGTTCGCAACATTTTTATATAATAAATTGTTTCAAATAGTTCAAAAGTAATCTTTCAAAAGTATTGTTTCACAAGTAACGTTTCACAAGTAAAGTTTCAAAAGTAATGTTTCAAAAGTAACGTTTCAAAGGAACATTTCACAAGTAACGTTTCAAAAGTAACATTTCAAATGTAATGTTTCAAAAGTAACGTTTCAAAAGTAACATTTCAAAAGTAACATTTCAAAAGTAATGTTTCAAAAGTAATGTTTGCAACATTTATAAATGTAACTACTTGTTTCAAAACCTTTCAAAAGTAATGTTTCATTAGCAACGTTCAATGTTCGCAACATTTTTATATAATAAATTGTTTCAAATAGTTCAAAAGTAATCTTTCAAAAGTATTGTTTCAAAAGTAACGTTTCAAAAGTAACGTTTCACAAGTAACGTTTCAAAAGTAACGTTTCACAAGTAACGTTTCACAAGTAACGTTTCACAAGTAACGTTTCACAAGTAACGTTCAATGTTTGCAACATTTATAAATGTAACTACTTGTTTCAAAACCTTTCAAAAATAAAGTTTCAAAAGTAACATTCAATGTTTGCAACATTTTTATATAATAAATTGTTTCAAAATGTTCAAAAGTAACGTTTCAAAAGTAACAACACAATATTAATAAAAAATAAATATTAAATATTAATGCATTAACTAGCAAATGAGGAATAGATTTTATAGCATTTAACCTTTGTTAATGTTGTTCATGTTAGTTCAAGGTGTATTAACCAATGTTACCTTTTGATCTTAAAAAAGTATTAATAAATGTTGAGATTAACATTAAGATTAATAAATGCTGTCGAAATATTGTTCACGTTAACTAAATGTAGTTAAATACCAATGAAACCTCATTGTACAGTGATACTGAAAGCTTTTGTTGCGAGAACGTTCACTATATTTGTTTTAATTGTAAATAATTGTAAATATACTCTCTATGTCAATATTACGATATAAAACAGGAGAAATAGCAAATAAATGAAATAATAAAAAAAATGATAACACTTTACAACAAAGTTTATAGTTAACTACATCTCTTAATATTAGCTAATGTCAACATTTACCAATATTTTATTCAAATCAAAAGAGGGCACCTGTTAATATTATTCACTGGACCAGAGCGAACATGAATAATGTTATCAAACATTAATAAATACTGTAACAAATGTTGATGTTGGTTAGTGCATTAACTAATGGGAGCTTTGTGTAAAGTTTGATTAAAAAAGAGATATAATCTGTCTAAAATACCAGTCAAATTATTCAGATTAGCACGTTTTTAAAAGATAAAACCAAATAATGAGCATTAAACATACATGTTTTAGTAAAGCATGCTCTTGGTTAAGAACTAAAATGTTAATATGACATCCATTTTCTCCCAAAAATGTCAAAAAGATACAAAGACTCCCGGGTTTGTGCTTGAGGCCACTCACCGAAATAATTATGAGCTCCATAAAAGCCCTTCCGTAAAAAAGTGGCAGAAGCCACCAGGAGAAAAGGATCGAACGAAATTACTTTCCCTGCCTCTGCTTTATGTGCTTTAATAAGAGCCGGCGTCAGATGGCCTTCTTCAGCAGGAGCCCGCGCTCGGCCATTCAGGCGCTGTGTTTTCTGTATTCATTAAGAGAGAAAGATCTGCTCTCGGCTGCACATATCACAGCTTTCCTTCATTACATGCTGCAGCTCACATGTGTTAAAAAGAAGAGGATGAGGAGCAGCGGTAGAGGAGGAAGGACGACGGCTGCTTTGAATGGGATCGTGCACACGAGACAGACGCTCTCAGAATCCATTCTGTTCTGGGCTCTTTATTTATTTCTCTCTTACACACACTTCCTGCGCTCCTCTCAGAGAGGTTAATTACTGCGCGGAGAAGTTTGGACCTGCTGAGCAGAAGCGCTTCGGTCCGACGGCGGCTGACAGACAAAAGGCCGAACGCAAAGGTCTGAGCTGAACAAAAGACACGCGGCTCTAATGATGACAGCGGGGTGGAAAAAGCATTTGCTTTCATGTTTTGGTCAAATGTGCTCGATGATGTTTAGGTGACACCGGAAACGGCTCACAAAAATATGATCCCATTAAGTTATGAAAACATTATTTATCTGAAGGTGCTGCTTTTACTTGGTTATGTGAATGTATGGGGGAAAAATGGAAACGATCCATTTTATTATTTCGCAAACATAATTTCTTGAAATTCTCTAAAACATCTGAAACTAGCAAATCATAACTCCTGAATTAGCAACATCTCGACTAAACGTTACTTTTTAAAGGTTACATATGAAACATTTTAAAACAAGTTGTTACATTTTAAAATGTTACGAACATTGAACGTTACTTTTTAAACGTTACTTTTGAACAGTTTAAAACAAGTCGTTATATTTTAAAATATTGCAAAAATGGTTATGTTAATTTACGTTAATGATTACGTTAACGTTAATTTTCAAATGTTACTTTTGAAATATTGTTACATTTTAAAATGTTGCAAACATTGAACGTTACTTTTTAAACGTTACTTTTGAACAATTTAAAACAAGTAGTTACATTTTAAAATATTGCGAACAGAAAAATGATCCCATTAAGTTATGAAAACATTATTTATCTGAAGGTGCTGCTTTTACTTGGTTATGTGAATGTATGGGGAAAAATGGAAACGATCCATTTTATTATTTCGCAAACATCATCTCTTGAATGTTCTCTAAAACATCTGAAACTAGCAAATCATAACTCCTGAATTAGCAACATCTAGACAAAATGTTGCAAACGTTACTTTTTAAAGGTTACATATGAAACATTTTAAAACAAGTCCTTACATTTTAAAATGTTACGAACATTGAACGTTACTTTTTAAACGTTACTTTTGAACAGTTTAAAACAAGTCGTTATATTTTAAAATATTGCAAAAATGGTTACGTTAATTTACGTTAATGATTACGTTAACGATTACGTTAACGTTAATTTTCAAATGTTACTTTTGAAATATTGTTACATTTTAAAATGTTGCAAACATTGAACGTTACTTTTTAAACGTTACTTTTGAACAATTTAAAACAAGTAGTTACATTTTAAAATATTGTGAACATTGAACGTTAATTTTCAAATGTTACTTTTAAAAACGTTACTTTTGAACATTTTAAAACAATTCATTACATTTTAAAATGTTGCGAACATTGAACGTTACCTTTTAAACGTTCCTTTTGAAGTTTAAAACAAGTTGTTATATTTTACAATATTGCGAACATTGAATGTAGATTTTCAAACGTTACTTTTGAAACAGTTTAAAACAAGTTGTTATATTTTAAAATATTGGAAACACTGAACGTTAATTTGCAAATGTTACTTTTAAACATTTTGAAACAAGTTGTTACATTTTCAAATGTTGCGAACATTGAACGTTACTTTTGAAACATTGCTTCTAAAAACGTTACTTTTGAACATTTTCAAACATTTTCAAATGTTGCGAACATTGAACGTTACTTTTGAAACATTTCTTTTAAACGATTTGAAACAAAATATTAAACGAATATCAAACATTTCATGAAATATGTATAAAAAATGTTTTTGTGCTAATGTTTTGAGAACATTATTAAATACAAGATAACTATTAATATTATTGAAAAAACATTTGTTCTTAACTTTGAGAGAACGTTTCCTGTGAGTTGTGTGTTCGTCTCCACGCGTATCAGCGTTTTTTGCAGACCATTTCAGAACATTTTATTATCTGAAAAGGCTTAAAATAACAGTAACACTTCACAATCAGTGCATTTTCTAAATCCCATATCAACCTTAAAGAGTTGAACAATACAAGTTAATGTTATCTAATACATGAACCGATCTTAACTAGTGGAACCACATTGTAAAGTGTAACCAAATTAAATTTTTATGTTCACAAAATAATATCCTAGAGGTTTGGCGTCACACTGAAGTGAGGATACAATGTTGTTTTTTGGGGGTTGTTCCTCTTTAATCTCAGGCTTAAGGCGGGAAAACGGCACTTTTAGCCTCGTTTCTCTCTTTACTGCCACTTTCTATCGCTCTCGGTTTTGCCAGGCCGTTAAATGTGAGGAGGAGAATCCAGTGGTTTTGACAGACCTGAGCACATACAGAAACAGAAGCGGGTGGTTGAATCTGCCTCGAGGACGACGACCTTCAACACTGCTCACACGTCTGTAAGAAAGCACAGAGAAGATGGAAAGCATGTTTTCTCAAAGGAAAACTCTCACCATTCATTAGTTTTATATTAAAAAGGGCATTTAAAAACATATTTATCATTCAAAACAATCAAAAGTAACATTTCCATAATGTTTGAAGAATGATAAAATAGAATTTTGAATATTCAGAAACAATGTTTTCATAACTTATTAATGAAAATATTTTCGTTAGCTGGGTCATAGTTCACAAATGGCATCTAGATCTATCCCGTCCATGTCTTTGAAGCGTGAAGGAAGACCATTTGCTGTTTTTAGGATATACAAGAGCCTCAACATACAGACTGTGATTTTAGCAACATACACTGATCAGGCATAACATAATGACCGGTGAAGTGAATAACACTGATCTCTTCATCACGGCTCCTGTTAGTGGGTGGGATATATTAGGCAGCAAGTGAACATTCTGTCCTCAGAGTTGATGTGTTAGAAGCAGGAGAAATGGGCAAGTGTAAGGATTTGAGCGAGTTTGGCCAGATTGTGACGGCTAGACGACTGGGTCAGAGCATCTCCAAAACTGCAGCTCTTGTGGGCTGTTCCCGGTCTGCAGTGGTCAGTATCTATCAAAAGTGCTCCAAGGAAGGAACAGTGGAGAACCGGCCACAGGGTCATGGGCGGCCAAGGCTCATTGATGCACGTGGGGAGCGAAGGCTGGCCCGTGTGGTCCAATCAAACAGACGAGCTACTGGAGCTCAAACTGCTCCAGAAGTTAATGCTGGTTCTGATAGAAAGCTGTCAGAATACACAGAGCAGCTCAGTTTGTTGCGTATGGGGCGGCATAGCCGCTGACCAGTCAGGGTGCCCATGCTGACCCCTGACCCCGCCGAAAGCACCAACAGTGGCCCGTGAGCATCAGAACTGGACCAAAGATGGAAGAAGGAGGCGTGGTCTGAGGAATCACGTCTTCTTTTACATCACGTGGATGGCCGGGTGTGTGTGTGTGGCTTACCTGAGGAACACATGGCCCCAGGATGCACTATGGGGAGAAGGCGAGCCGGCGGAGGCAGTGTGATGCTTTGGGCAATGTTCTGCTGGGAAACCTTGGGTCCTCCATCCATGTGGATGTTACTTTGACACGCTCCACCTACCTAAGCATTGCTGAGACCATGTTCAGCCTTTCATGGAAACGGTATTCTGGTGGCTGTGGCTCTTCCCGCAGGATAATGCTCCTGACACAAAGCACAAATGCTTCAGGAATGGTTTGAGGAGCACAACGACCAGTTTGAGGCGTTGACTCGGCCTCCAGATTCCCCAGATCTCAATCCAATCGAGCATCGTCCGATCCATGGAGGCCCCACCTTGCAACTTACAGGACTTAAAGGATCTGGTGCTAACATCTTGGTGTCAGCAGTACACCTTCAGGGGTCTAGTGGAGTCTAGGCTTCGACGGGTCAGCAAAAGGTGGACCAACACAATGTTACAAAGGCTGTCATAATGTTATGCCTGATCAGTAATATGATTTATTGACATATCAGAGGCATTTATCATCTGTCTTGCATTAAAGGATAAGGGTCACGGTAAAGTTGCAACCCCCTGTGATTAATCAAGCATTGTTTAACTATAGCATAGTGGGAAAATGAAAGCTAATATCTGATCAAAAGTGTGTAGCAAGGTGTTTCAGTATTCTCCCATAGCTATAAATCAGAAAAATAATAATGCGTTCTGAAATGATACACTATACAAATGATTGAACTTTTGATGAAGTGAAGATGATATTGTGATTAGGGGAAACTGATGTACTAGTCACGCTTGATGTTTGATTCATGATGCATTTCTGCGTGGCACCTACAGAAATCGGATTAATTACCTCTGGCTTAAGTTTGTGAAGATAAAGAGCTTACAAAATACCTCTGGGAAAGTGATTAGCCACAGAAACAATAAAACAATCAATGACTCAAATGAAGCTCGACTATATTCAGTGCGCTGGAATGCTAATAAATCAAAGAACTTGCGCTAAATTGTTTTTCACAAAGTGACACGAGAGAGACTCCCGCTGGAATTGCAGAAATTGCCCCGCCCCCTTTTCCCAGTGACGTGTGCGGAATTAAACAGCTCTGAAAACTGCATATATAACCCATGTGCTAATATCTTCTGGGATTATATTGTGCTAAGGTTCAAATATTAGCATCAGTGTGTTCATACCGAAGATTTTCACCACGTGTCTGCCAGTCCTGAAAATACTGCTGTGCATGGAAAAATTGCACTCTCTCTAATCAGCGCTGTAACTACCATAGACATTGAGGGGGTCAAGTCCCCCCGAATAATTAGAATTGGCCAAATATTTGATATTATTGATGCTGCTCTCAGTTAAACACCGTTTTGTTTGTTGCTACACTCAAAAAAATAAATCATTGGACAAACTCAATTTAACTGAGGGCAGGTTTTCCATCCAATAAATATGTGTAGTCCCAAATAATATAAATCTAATTCATGCAATGAAATGTAATTGAGTTGGTCAAACTCAGTTTTGGACAATGTAATTAAATTGGTCCAACTCAATTTTATCAAATACAGTTTAAGTTATATTTTTATACTTATAACAGGACTTTATTGAACGTGTCATACTTTCATCATCATACACAATGTATATAATGATAATTTAAGAAAAGGGTTATATAACGCCTAACATTAGCATAGATCACTGAGTGCCCAGAGCCTAAGCCCAGGCACCGCTCTTCAGCAAAATGGAATTCAAAACCATTACAGAAACTCCTCTAAATGTCCAACATAACTGAACATTAAACACTAGCATTGACTAACAACATATTTCCCTTTACAGAAAATCATAAATTAAAACTTTAATCCGTAAATTTACTCTCATAATTTAGTCCCTTGCAAAGCACGCTGGGAACTACAGCTCCACTGCCCAGTTAGTTATGTCAACACAAATATTTTATGTAGTTTTAATTAGGTAAACTTCAGTTGTAAATATATTAGGTTGACTGAACACTATTAAATTAATGTGTTGTATCTATGAAGGGCCTGAACCATTTTTTTGAGTGATATATGCAAAAGTAACATGTTACATGTTTTTGGTCTGCCTCAGCGCTTGTCACTGTCAGAACGATTTAGACAGCCAATCAAATCAAAGAAGGCGGGGCTTACTGTAAGTGCGAATTCCAGCGCGGCACTATAGTTTTAGTGCGTCGCAATGGGGCGTTCACACCAGACGGGAATGAAGCGAATAAATCGCGCTATTCGCGCATAGTTGGACGCATGAGCGTTTTGAGTTTACTTCATTCATGCGTGAAATTCACTGCACAACAGATGCGAATTTGAGTCATGGGAGTAACTTCTGCCAGGCGGCTCTTCTCGTTGTGAAATAGCTGACAAGAATCGTTTTAAAATACGGCGAATAAACTCAATTTGCCGGCTTTAACTAGCTTGTAGTCTCAATATGGTGAATTCAGGATGATTGGGACACTTTTTCCAAGTCATCTCAATGGCAAAAAGTGTCCCAGTCCCCCTGAAATCACCTTATATATAGCTCAAATTAAGAAAAGAGTGTTTTTTTACAACTTACCAAACTGACCTCCTCACTCACTTTCTTCCAAGCAAGATCCTTTTTATTCACGTGTCTATAAACTATGAATATGTATCGCACAGCTCCGGGTCTCCACATATGATTTTGTCCTCATTGTTGTCACAACTAGAGCAAGCTCCTGATTGGTTAACGCGGCGCGAATATCCGCCAAAGTTCAGATTTTTCCGATGATGATGCAATTCGCATCATTTGCACCGTGTCATTCGCGCCACAGAATGTCTATTCGCGTCTTTGCATTGACTTAACATGAAAATTACTCGCGTTTAACGCTTCATTCACGTCTGGTGTGAACGTACCATAAGATGTAAGGCGCTAAACATTTAATAATTGTCTGTTTTACGATACAATCAGCGACCAACAGTAATATATCAAGTGATGCAAACTACTTGACATTTTTAATAAAATTTTACCACTTTGAATTGAAAATGACATTATGTAAATCATAACCAAATTTGACGTGACAAGAAACGCTTTGCATTGTTACATATTAGGCAGACGGAAATAAGTGTGAGTGTGTGCATATCACACAATACGAATTGAAAACACTTTTGCTCTGCTCGGTTCATTAATGCGGCAAATTTTTGAGGGAAAAATCCAGTCATTTCAATAGGAAGGGAGTTACGTTAAAAATTCAGCATGCAGATTTCATTCAAATTCAAGTCGGTCATTTGAAAATCGGTGCGTCCCAATTCGCATATTATCCGTCCTAAATAGTATTCAAAGAGAGAATTAGTATATCCCAAATCGTAGTATGCTGAAATAGGTAACCGGACCTTCTAACGGCAGCTGTGGTGACGCAATGACTTTACAAATCAGGGATTGGCTCTTTTACTTTAGAAGGCGGGACTATTACGACATATTGCATGTTGCAGTTTTGGCCATTCATAAGTACACTGTAAAAAATATTGTTGGTTTAACTTAAAAAAGTAAGTAGCCTGGTTGCCTTAAAATTTTGAGTTTATTGAAATTAAAAATTTGAGTTGATACAATGAAGGAAATTAGTTTAAAGCACCACTGTGTGATATTTTCCCTCATCTAGCGGTGTAAAGGTATATGACCATCCAGTTAATATTAGTTTCTGTTCCTCTCAATTCTGATTTCGTTTTAACTCCTACGGTGGCCGATTTAGTCCAAGATTAACACGGCAATCCCCCTCTTCACATTCGACACGGTGCCATCGAGTGTTAAAACGCGAAAAGTGAAGCTTGAATTTACGGGTATGTCCCTCTTTGGCTACTGTACTTTCAAGATGGAGGAGCAACATGGCGACCGGCATCCGTATTTTCAACGGCATATTTTAAACTTACGAGAATACTTTATTACTTGAAAGAAGTAAATATACATTAATGAGCACATATATTTTTGAAATTATTGTTTTTAGCTAATAATAAAAAAGTTACACAGTGTAGCTTTAATAAATAGAAACTCTAAATATTATTGTATCTGAACCACATAAAAAATATGATAAATCATGAAAATAGCACAATTTGGCATGCTTCACTGCGTCTTCACAAATAAAACACCCAATATGTTTCCACATTTTTTAATAATATTTGAATAAAGGTTATCAATTCTCAAAAATGTTCATCGTATTAATTCAAATTTTTAATTTTAATGAACTCAAAATTTGAAGGCAACCAGGTAACTTATTTTTAAAATAGTTTTACAGTGTAATAGGAATGAACCCTCTTTGAAAAAATTCCATGCACACTGCGGGCATTCATGTAAACGGAGCGGTGCGGAGCAAAGTGAGTGTTTCAACTTCTCAAATTAATTCCTATGAAAGTTAATCTTCCAAAGGCATGAGCTGAAAACTCTCCAGACTTTTTCCTCACAAAAAGAGTACATACTTTTAGGACGCAGTGTAAGTAGGCGAACTGTGATGAAGCAAATCTGTTTGAAAGTGACTTCATACATCTCTACAATATTGACGATGGACCGTCCGTACATTAAATTTAGCTGAAATGTATACTGCACTGTAAAAAATATTTAGAAAAAAAGTTACCCTGGTTGCCTTAAAATTCACTGAAATTAAAATTTTAAGTTAATACAATGAACATTTTTTGAGATTCGACAACCTTTTTTAAAGATTATTAAAAGATTTTGTAAGCATAAATGTGTGTTTTATCTCTGATGACGCAGTGAAACATGCCAAATTCCGCTTTTTTCATGATTTCTCAAATTTTTTAATGTGGTTCAGATACAATAATATTTTGAGTTTCTATTTATTAAACAAATTTCCGTCATTGTATCAACTCAAATTTTTAATTTCAATAAACTCAAAATTTTAAGGCAATCAGGTTACTTACTTTTTTTAAGTTAAACCAACAAAAACCAACAATTTTTTTTTACAGTGTATAAAAAATAATTCTCATGATTTCATGATCTTTTGTCACTAAGGCAATTAATGTGGTTCACATAACATGATATTTTGAGTTTCTATTCTTTAAGCCAATCTCCTTCATTGTTAGCCTAGAAATCTAGACGCACCCTAGCGGCAGCAAATTTAATTTGCCCGCAAGTGTCGTCTAGGAACTCTCAATACCCTTCTGAGCTGTATTCCTCACAATCTGGACGGCCCAATCACATCGTGTAAAGAGTCGGTGGGCGGGGCCATAATGACGACGGCCGAGTTGCGTTTGCGTGCTTCTAGTAAACATAGAAACTGGCGAACGGCGGCGGTCTTACGAATCAGCTCTGACCGCGACTCTGGAAGACTTGGGCCCCGTCCACACGGAGACGCGTTTAGCTGTATACGTAAAAATTGTGTACCGTATCAGCGTTTCGTCCACACGTATCCGGCGTTTTAGAAGCATGCATCCGAAATTTTTCTAAACCGGGTCCCAAAGCGGGTAAATCTGAAAACAATTATCTTCCGTTTTCGTGTGTACTGCGAATCCGTATATTTTCTGAAACGGGGATGTCATCAAACTACGTCCAGCACGGTGAAAGAGGTAAGGGATACAACTACAGGCGCTGGGCATGAGCTCATCAATATCGCCTCATTTAATGACCGTATCTGCATTATTGTAAGGGTATGTTTTGGGTTGGGGTAGGCATTAATAAAACACATCTGTTAAGTAGCAAATGTATTTATTGTTATTTTATCGTGAGATTTTGCCTCACCTCCGACCACTGCTAGACCCCTGCTAGCCACAACTCTTCCTCTCCGTTTTTAGTGTATTTCTGTGGCAGAATTACAGCGCCACACACTGGCCTGGCATGCAAACCACATCGTTTTTAGTCCGTTTTTGTAATCTCGTGTGGACGCAGATATTTCTTGAAACGAGGGAAAAAAAAGATTGGATTGGGAAAGCGCTGGGTTCGTGTGGACAGGGCCTTGGAGTTAAGCTTTTCTCTGAGAAAAGAACAAAGAGTGGCACTGAAGTCATTCTTAAAAAGGGAAGATGTGTTCTGGGTTTAGCCGACCGGATACGGTGAATGTTTAATCAGTCAGCGAGCTCTGCTTCACCTTCGTTGCTCTGGTTGGTGTAGCGCTATCCTATTGCGTGCAGAGGGAGTTTGAAAGACGACCGTTTATCTGCCCCTCAGATTGAGCTGTCAATGGTGAGTTTCCAGACCAAACATCTTGATGTGGGTCAGGCTTGTCAGGCTACTTCATTGTATTAACTCAAATGTTTTATTTCAATTAACTCAACATTTTAAGGCAACCAGATAACTTACTTCTTAAGTGTAACCAACAATAATTGTTTACAGTGATATATAAATAAAATTCTCACAATTCTGACCCTTTTCTCCACAATTACAAGTTTATATCTCACAATTTGGACTTTTTTTCAAGAAACAAGCTTCCTAATGTGACCACATATTAAATGTGAGTCACATTTGTTGTCCAGTTTATCATCTTAGGAAATAATACTTAATGTTTTATCAATTTCTTTAGTCAGTCTGACGACACAAAGAGATGGCAAAAAAAATCATCCTTAACCTAAAGGTTCTGCGGCTGCTGGTCAGGAATCATAAATATTTCGTCCTCCAAGAGTCCATGTTTAATTACACAAAGCATTTGGGAATACACCGATAAAATGGGAATGATCCCTCTTACACAAGTCAATTAGTATCTTTAACAGCATTGTTTTATTCTTTACAAGTGGATGTATTCATTCGGCCTTGTATACAAAATGATGCTAACAGGATCTAATTAGCAGATGCAAATGAGGAAAGCCGGAGTATTCGTGGAGAAGCAGAAGAGAGGCTCGGTGGGAAAGCTGGAACGCCTCGGCTAACCAACGGCCCCCACGCTGGGGACCAAATGTGATGGTCCGCTCCTGCTGTTGTTCTTTACATGAGACAGGAGCAGACCATAAATATAGACGTGGGGGGCGAAAAGGGAGGGTCAAAAAGGGGCTTGACCTTCTGGCGTCCAAATACTCACCCAATTTTCTATCCGTCAGTCTGTCGATTTCACAACGCAGTCTGGAAGCGTTCATCCCTGTATCGACCGTCCATTTTGGTTGCTGTTAGTTGGCGGGAGCGTGATGCGACAGAACTGCTAAAGAGAAGGTAGAGGCTGAGAAAAACGAACTGAATTGCATTTTGAGCATCATATTGCCGTGTATCTGGCAGAGCTCTGCACTCGGCCCTTCTGCTCTCGCATAAACCACGCTGCCAAGATATTGGTGCCGAGGTCACGGGCTCTTTCCCCCCGCCTGGAAACTACAGGGAAGAGTGGCATCCTGACAGAAAGGACCCTTTAGACGTGTCAAAAAGAAAGCGCAGGGGAAGCGAGTATTTGAGCAAACTCCCCACTGTCTGCTGCCCTTAACGCTCTGGCAGCGAGATTACACTGCAAAAAATGCTCTTCTTACTTTGTAATTTTGTCTTGTTTCCAGTCTAAACATCTAACAATTCTTAAATCAAGATGCATTTACTATATAAGTAAAACGACATAAGATATTTTTTATTGTTTTGTTGAAAATAAAATCAAAATGAAGTGAGTTTTTGCTTAAAACAAGCTAAATGATCTGCAGTAAATGTAACACTGAACCAAAAAATGGCCTAAGTCATTATAATGAATGGAGAAGTGTTTTCCATTGTGCACATCAGTGTTCAGCTGGTTGTCTAATCACATAAATGTCTATACATATGATGGTTTGTGTGTGTCATTTGAAAACAAAATCACATTTTGAGAAGAAATAACATTGTTTTGAATGTAAAGTTTCATTTTGCTGGAGAATTGAGGGGTTTTGCCCATTGTGTGTGTGTTTTTTTTGTGGGATTTGTGTGAGTTCTGAGAATATGAGGCATGCTTTCAGAAAATGTGTGTAAACAATTGAGAAAAACTGTAATATGTAAAGTGACATTTTGTTACAGTATTATGAATGTCCATGTCAACATTTTGGGCATGCTGAAATAAATGAGTTTCTTCAGTCTGCAGCATTGCTCTTGTGTAGTGTTTGGTGGATTTACATTATATTTGTACATTGATGGGTTCCTACTCTAATCATAGGGAAGTAGAAGTGCTAAAAGTGTTTTAGGTTCATCACAGCGGAGTGTAACTCGTGCAAAGAGAGAGGATAGTAATGTGAAAAGTGTGTTTCACAAAGTGTGGTTTGTAAAAACAGTTTTTACAAGAGTGTTTAATTATGCCAAGTGTTTCGCTGATTTGGTGTGTGGTTGTGCTAATTGTGTGTAGTTTTAAAAAATTGTGCTTAAGTAATCCAAAAAAAACTAAGACTATTTAGATATTTGGACTGGAAACAAGAAAATGAAATACTAAATAAGAGCATTTTATTGCAGTGCACAATAAACTCTCATCATGTTCACACTAGTTGATGCATGAAGTAACTAACCACGATCGTCATGTTTTTACAGCATTTGTTCATGGTGTTCATGTCAGTTCACAGTGCATTTACTGACACATCTTTGTGGCACGAAGCAGAGAAGGAGAAGCCACAAAGAGCGAATGGTTTCCCCAGTGAAGGGTAAACCCAAGCCTCCTCATGACGAAGTGTTGCTGGGGCAGATCTCAGATCCACTCATATGTGCCTGTGCTTCTCATAGCAGTAGCGTCTGTGGGAGTGCGAAGGCTTTTCTCTGAGGACGTCCAGAATATCGACATGCACAAGCGAAACAACCGTTGGCAAATCACGACAGGAGTGACGAGGCAGGATCGAATCTGAAGGACCAAATTTGACACCTCCCACCATCTGAGAGTTCAGGCCTTCAGCAGAGATTTCCCCTGATCTGACTGACTTTACTTTACTTCAGATTGAACGTTTCAATCCGGGTTTAACAGTCTGACGTCACAGCTGAGACTTCTAGATCGTGATGTTTACACTGTACAAAATCCAACTCACTAAAAGTTAGACTAATGATTATGTTTTAGTTTAGTGGACAATTAAATGCAAAAAAGTTGTCTCAGCCAGTGAAAAGAAGTTGGTTCAACAATTGTTGGACAAACTTAGTACACTGTAAAAAAAAAATTTGTTGGTTTTTGTTGGTTTAACTTAAAAAAGTAAGTAACCTGGTTGCCTTAAAACTTTGTGTTTATTAAAATTAAAAATTTGAGTTGATACAATGAAGGAAATTTGTTTAATAAATAGAAACTCAAAATATTATTAATCATAAAAAATGTGATAAATCATGAAAATAGCACTATTTGGCATGTTTCACTGCGTCATCAGAAATAAAACACAAACAATTACCCAATATGCTTACAAAATCTTTTAATAACATTTTAATTAAGGTTGTCGATTCTCAAAAAATGTTCATTGTATTAACTCAAAATTTTAATTTCAGTGAACTCAAAATTTTAAGGCAACCAGGGTAACTTTTTTCGAAATAATTTTTTACAGTGTATTAAAGGTGGGATAGGTAGGACTGATTTTAAACACTTTTGTCCAAATTTGTTTAAACTTTCTTTATATGTCAATACATAATTAAGTTCTCTGAAAAGGAGAGTATAAAAATCGAGTGACTCTAGACATTTTAATCTGCAATAAACACCGCTCATTATTTTCATTCGGGACGAAACAAATGATTGGCTTGGGCGACTGTCACTCTCTCTCGCTACCATGGCAACCACCGCTTTCGCTACAGGATCCGCCCACATGCGCGCGCTTGTTTGATTTGAGCAGTTCAAGAGGCAAGATAATGGCAGAGAAAGAGCATTCAAAATTCACAGTGCAGGGTTTTGCAGTCAGCGAAGGCAAACAATGCAAAAAAGGAAGACCGTACGAAAAAAGGCAATGCACAGAAAGTCTTTGGATAAACAAAGAAATCAAACGCGAGTAAATATCAGCGTGGCTTTTCAACGATGGTGAGAACTGAGGGACCTGAAAAACGACTCATTGCTGCTGTATTTCTGCTGGACAGGTCATCTTTCATTTTGATTTTACATTTTTTTGGTTTATGTTTTTAATGAAGCATGTATCAAGAGCACATGAAGCTGCCTAATATAGCTAACATAACATTACTTAGCATAAAGTTACTATATTATACACTTAGCCATTAGTAGAGCTGATAAATACTCAATATGCTTAGCTCAAGTTGATCGCTGTTGTGTTGAATTGCGCAAAATTCAACTTTAGATAACAGAACGCATGTGTAAAAGCTAGTACACCGCATCCGGGAACTTTTTTTCAGAGCTAAGTTAGCTTTAGCTACTGCTAATCAACAATGCTTTCATCACGGAAACTCTTACATGCAAAACACAGTATATGTTATGAATCTTACACGAAATTCATCTTCATCACAGTATAATTGGAAAAGCATGATGCTACCCGTTTTCTTTGCCTTATAAATATAACTAGCTCGTTACCAAATCAAACAAAAATTTATTTTAAACTTCTAGCCATTCTAGCTTTATAGTGAGGACTAAAAGACATCGTATCTGTTTATATTCATACTGATAAAGTTAGATGTTTTATAACAGCTGATTGGCCGGTGTAGCGCATTCATGTGTTTTGGGGGCGTGGCTTTGGAAAGAGCCCAGAAGGGAGAAGGTGGAGTGAACGGAAATAATGAGCTGTCTTTAAAACAGTCCTGAGAGGTCTACAGACACTCATTTTTTATACGTACTTTTTCAGAGTACTTACATTTTAATTATGTATTGATATATAAAGAAAGTTTAAACAAATTTGGAAAAAAGTTTTTTAACCAATTCCTACCTATCCTACCTTTAATTGTAAATTCGATTTGTAATAGCAAGTTAACAATGCATTCTGGGTGCATCATTCAAAACTCATCCACGGCTCCCAGCATGCATTGCGGCATAAAGCACGTCAACATTGTTGAGATTCATCGGCTGATTCTTGATGTCTGTGGGAATAAATCTCACAAGAGGTCAAAGTGCTTAATGTACAATTGGTTGTAAACCTTATTTAGCGTTTCTGATTAAAACTGTGCTGGATATTTTCTAGCATCATAATAAAACAAAGTGAATAGTATATTGCTCATATTAAACTCACTGAATTAAACCACAATTATTCAATTCTTATTCAGCAGCCAGAGAAACACTAGCATTAAAAAGTCGTCAAACTGCCCAACTAAAGAAAACACTGAGCACCATGATGGTGACAGAAAAAATACAAAACAATTCAACACAAAATCAAAAAAGCTCAGTCAGCTGAACAAAAGATCTTAAAATGGGAGACATGCAAATGTACTCAGTTAATGGAGTTGAGTGAACTTCTTTGTGTAAAAGCTGAGTGACCTCAAAAACGCTGTTGCCTTGCAATTTTAAGGTTTATGTCAATTTTTCTTTTTTTTACAGTGTAGGACGTTTGGGAATGCCAGATGTGAATGTAAAACTGCATGTTCCTGACGTTAAAGGGGTGGTTGCATGCAATTTCAATTTTTTAACTAGTGTGTAATGTTGCTGCTTGAGCATAAACAGGGTATGTAATAAAAATATATAAAAGTGTAATGTATTCCTGTGATCAAAGCTGAATTTATCAACATCACTCCAGTCTTCAGTGTCACATGATCCTTCACTAATCACTCTCACGAGGATTTGATGATCAACACACATTTGATTATCAATGTTGAACAGTCATAGTTTTGCAAAATCCACGTTGCATTTTATTTTTAAGGATTTTATATCTTTCGTTACATTATAAATGTCTTCTTTACTGTTACTTTTGATCAATTTAAAGGTGCCATGTGTAAAAATTGAGGTAAAAATATCCCAAAAATGACCTAATTGCATTAAAAGAATGAGCAGAAATAAGGGCAATGATGTCATTAAAAAAATGTCAAGTTATAGTGCTGCAGAGATATCAACCTTAATTAGCAGTAGCATTACTAGCCCCGGCCCGACAGGTGTCGCAATACCAGTCTCGGCCATTGGAGGCGGTATGGGGGCAACATAACCACCAGCCAACCTGGCGTACTTGAACCTGATGTCAATCGTGTGGACAGTACAGCTCACTACTTCATTTCAGTTCAGGGAAGAGAGCGGACGGATGGCCGAAGCCCTTGGCCCCTTAAATGTATCTGTTGTGATAAAAATAGCTGTTTTTACCTGACCGGAAAAAGCGGAAGTGCGGGCGACTGTGTCCCGTCCCGCCATAATAAAAGTCCTGGTACTCGCGAGCCGTTTAGAAAAGGCGCCCTCCAGTCGATGAAAAGTTGCATAGTGCACCTTTAATGCATCCTTGCTGAATAAAAGCAGAAATTTCTTGCAAAAACTTTTAAATGTGGCTATGTAAGATGGAGAAAGTTAATGATGAATGATGAATGAAAAATGATGACTAAGAATATGTAGTATATAATTAGGAATAACATGCATTGATGAATCATTGACAGTAAGACCAGGAACGAGTGTTACGTAAATGAGGGCACTGTTGGTTTCATTCTGACTTGAATACGTTGGTTTAGAGGTTTGTTAAAGGGTAGGGTGCATGCAATTTGACTTTTTTAACTTTAGTTAGTGTGTAATGTTGCTGCTTGAGCAAGAACAGTCTCTGCAAAGTTACAGCGCTGAAAGTTCAATGCAAACAGAGATATTGTCTTTTAAAGTTACGGCAGTTTATTGCCTACAAAAATGGCCGGTTTGGACTACAACGAGCTTCTTCCTGGGTTGGTGACATTATAAACCCGTGCCGCGTAGATGTGACTTCTGCCCGTAATGGAAGGGGCGTGGCTTCCAGACCATAGATATCCATAATAAATTATTTATTTATTGCACCTATCTGTTCTGTTCAATGTTACTTTCATATTGAAGTTCATGGCTATAATTATTCATAAGTAGGTAGTGTCATAACTACATCTCTGACGTTTATAACAAACGAAACAGTTTGAAAATCGGTTGAAAATTGAGCAAGTTATGGCTATTTAAAAGTACATGCACCATTAAAACACACTGTTACGAGTGAGCTATGTGCTTGCCTGTGACAAGATGGCCGCAAGTTGCGGACGGCGACCTCCATTGGCCAACAGCGCGCACGAGACATCTAGCCATTATTATGGATATCTATGTTCCAGACAACCTGTGCTTGGCACTTCAGCCAATAAAAATACAGGAAACTACATTTGGCCATCTAACCAATCTAAGACCATTGTGTTTTTCGGAGGGAGGGGCTTCATAGAAGCAGGAAGCAAACGAGCCGTTCAAAGTTGGCCAATATTACGACATAAAAAAAGTCGTAAAAAAGACTCCCGTCTATAAAAGAGCACAAGACGACAATTATGTTTGGCCGCGATATTATTTTGACAATTTTATTACCGTATAAAGTGCTCAAAATAATAAGAAAGCCAAACATTAATGTCTGTTCTGTTTTGGGGGACAATAACTCAAAATTAAACAAGTTTTTGCTTAAAATAAGCAAAATAATATTATTTTGCTTATTTTAATCAAAAACTCGCTTAATTTTGAGTTATTTTTCCCCAAAACAAGACAAGAATTTTTACTTGTGTAGTAAATTCTTCTTAATGTAAGACTTTTGTGATATTTGGACTGTAAACGAGACAAAAATACTAAGTAAGAAAAGCATTTTCCAAGTCTTTGTATATATTATTTTCTCTTATATTTTAATATTTTGACTGGACGGCAAAAATGCCGAATTTATCTGTACAACTACAATTATTCACTGAAATTCTGTTTTCATCTCAAGCAAAAATATGGAAATTATCCTCATCATGAACTGTTTATGACATGTTATACTGTGCCCCATAAAAGCCTAGAAAAAAACCACGGAGCCACCCCTTTAAACACAGCAGGGCTTCTCTGCGTTAGTTCAGGCAAAGCCTTCATGGGAACCTAGAAGAAAGCTTGACGGAAACCTCCCCGACGTGTAAGACGATGATCAGGTTGAGGTTTGTGATCAGATGCCAGCTGGGTCTGAGCCCGACTCACAGCTGTACGTTCAAAGTCTTCTGTGAGCATTTAGTGGAAACGAACCCACAGACGCTGGTCAACACCTGAGGAAACACAGCCGTATGTCTGACAGCAGCGGGAGAGGTGACAGTCTGGCCCTCGCTGCTGCTCTTACACACACACACACTTATACACACACATATACACTCATATACACACTCACACAGACTTATTCCTACACACACACGCTTATACACACACATATACACTCATATACACACTCACACAGACTTATTCCTACACACACACACGCTTATACACACACATATACACTCATATACAAACTCACACAGACTTATTCCTACACACACACGCTTATACACACACATATACACTCATATACACACTCACACAGACTTATTCCTACACACACACACGCTTATACACACACATATACACTCATATACACACTCACACAGACTTATTCCTACACACACACACGCTTATACACACACATATACACTCATATACACACTCACACAGACTTATTCCTACACACACACACATATACACTCATATACACACTCACACAGACTTATTCCTACACACACACACGCTTATACACACACATATACACTCATATACACACTCACACAGACTTATTCCTACACACACACGCTTATACACACACATATACACTCATATACACACTCACACAGACTTATTCCTACACACACACACGCTTATACACACACATATACACTCATATACACACTCACACAGACTTATTCCTACACACACACACGCTTATACACACACATATACACTCATATACACACTCACACAGACTTATTCCTACACACACACACGCTTATACACACACATATACACTCATATACACACTCACACAGACTTATTCCTACACACACACGCGCTTATACACACACACTTAAACACACATATACACTTATACACACATTTACACACACACACTTATACCTACAAACACACACACTTATACACACATATACACTTAAACACACACTCACACACATATACCTACACACATACACACACACATTTGTTTTTGTGACATATGGGGACATTCCATGGGCGTAATGGTTTTTATACTGTACAAACCGCATTTTCGATCCCCTTACACTGCCCCTAAACCTACCCATCACACACACACACACACACACACACACACACACACACACACACTGCCCCTAAACCTACCCATCACAGGAAACATTCTGCATTTTTACTTTCTCATAAAAACTCCTCCTGTGTGATTTATAAGCCTTTTGAAAAGTGGGGCCATGGGTAATGTCCTCATATTTCACCCTCTCCTGTAATACCTGTGTCATACCCATGTCATTATACACATTTGTGTCATCATATGTCACAGTAACAGGCACACGTATACACACAAACTCACATATACGCGCACATGCAAGCACATATGCAAACAGTCACACAAACATTCTCACACACTCATACACACTCACACAAACTCACAAACATGCACTTACACACGCACACATACACACATACACTCTAACAAACAAACATTCTCACACATGCACTAACACTCTCAAACACACACACACTCAACACTCTCTCACACACACGCAAACACACACACACACACACGCAAACAAACAAACAAACACACACTCTCACACACGCACTAACACTCTCACACATACACACACACACACACACACACACACACACTCAAACAAACACACTCTCACACACGCACTAACACTCTCACACATACACACACAAACAATCACACACACACACACTCAAACAAACAAAACAAACAAACAAACAAACATTCAAACACATGCACTAACACTCTCAAATACACACACACTCAACACTCTCTCACACACACGCAAACACACACACACACACACACACACACACACACACACATACAAACAAACACACACTCTCACACACGCACTAACACTCACACACACACACACACTCAAACAAACACACTCTCACACACGCACTAACACTCTCACACATACACACACAAACAATCACACACACACACTCAAACAAACAAACATTCTCACACATGCACTAACACTCTCAAATACACACACACTCAACACTCTCACACACATGCAAACACACACACACACACACACAAACAAACACACACTCTCACACATGCACTAACACTCACACACGTACACACACACACACACACACACACACACACACACTCAAACAAACACACTCTCACACACGCACTAACACTCTCACACATACACACTTAAACATGCTCTCACTCTTACACACTCACACAAACATTCTCACAGACACATACACACGCACTCAAACAAACACACAAATTCATGCACACACTCATACATACACACACAAACAAACCTTTTTTTTGTAAAGTTGTAAATAAAACAAACGTCAGCAAAACTTCACACACAACATGTGTTACTCTTTTGTAAAGCACTCCAGAAATAAAGCTTGAATTCATATTCAGTGTGTATTGACAGCAGAAACAGAAATGCACGTGCTGAACAGAATGAATTTCTTTCTCGAAACTCTGAGTTTCTTTATTTTTAACTGATCGATTTATGCCCAGGTGTTTTCACACATGCCGGAGAAATGAGTGTGTGCAGTGATTTCCAGATGAAACACCAGAGCTGTGAGTTTTGAATGACGTGTCTGTACAGAAGTGTGTGTTTCACAAGCAGAGAATGGGCTTGAAGATCCCGTACATGAGCAAATTATTTCACAGAGTCTTTAAAGTCCTAATATTATCACGTTTCTCTCAATAAACCACAACAGAATTTCAGTGAATAATTGTAGTTGTACAGATAAAATCTGCATTTTTGCCGTCCAGTCAAAATATTAAAATATAAGAGAAAATAATATATGCAAAGACTTGGAAAATGCTTTTCTTACTTTCACGAGTTCACACTTACAAATAATTCAGATAGAATAAATGGTATGCGTATTTGGCGTGCTGTCCGAGGAGAGGGCTCCGAGCTCGGTATTTGGCCCGAACCCAGAGTACTCCCCCCGTATTTCTTGTCAAGGAACGTTGGTGAGTTGACTGGGTATTTATGTGATCCTCCACTTGAGCTGATTGGTAGACATGTTGATTACTGATTGTTGACAGCTGGTTGGAATGACATCATGATTAGGTAGATCATTTGAACGTGCTTCTCCCGAACTTAGTTTTTTAAGAAACATCATTAGTATTTTTGTCTCGTTTACAGTCCAAATATCACAAAAGTCTTACATTAAGAAGATTTTACTACACAAGTAAAAATTCTTGTCTTGTTTTGGGAAAAATAACTCAAAATTAAGCGACTTTTTGATTAAAATAAGCAAAATAATATTATTTTACTTATTTTAAGCAAAAACTTGTTTAATTTTGAGTTATTGTCCCCAAAACAGAACAGACATTAATGTTTGGCTTTCTTATTATTTTGAGCACTTTATACGGTAATAAAATTGTCAAAATAATAATGCGGCCAAACATAATTGCCGACTTGTGCTCTTTTATAGACGGGAGGAGTCTCTTTGAGTCGTAATATTGGCCAACTTTGAATCGTTTTCTGCAGAATCCAGTTGGCACAAAATGTGCTTTGCTTTTTTTGAATAAATGCATTTCAGAGCGGAGACTTGATCTGTGTCACACTCCAGTGTGGTTGTCACCAGATTCACCTCCAACTTTCACCATAGTGGCAGAAAAATTCATAATCTAAGTTTTTTAATTTTTAAGTTTCTTACCCATGTCCCCACTTTTCAAAATGCTTATAAATCACACAGGAGGAGTTTTTTTGAAAAAGTAAAAATGCAGAATGTTTCTTGTTTGTACAGTACGGTTTGTACAGTATAAAAACCATTACGCCTATGGAATGTCCCCACAATTCACAAAAACAAACGTGTGTGTGTGTGTGTGTGTGTGTGTGTGAGCCTGTTTATGTGGTTTATGAGGACATATCAAATGTCCTCATAATTCAAATGTCCTTAAAAACATACTAAATGATATTTTTTTGAGAAAGTAAAAATGCAGAATGTTTCCTGTGATGGGTGGGTTTAGGGGCAGTGGCAGTGTGTGTGTGTGTGTGTGTGTGTGTGTGTGTGTGTGTGTGTGTGTGTGTGTGTGTGTGTGTGTGTGTGTGTGTGTGTGTGTGTGTGTGTGTGTGTGTGTGTGTGTGTGTGTGTGTTGGGTAGGTTTAGGGGCAGGGGCAGTGTGTGTGTGTGTGTGTGATGGGTAGGTTTAGGGGCAGTGGCAGTGTGTGTGTGTGTGTGTGTGTGTGTGTGTGTGTGTGTGTGTGTGTGTGTGTTGGGTAGGTTTAGGGGCAGGGGCAGTGTGTGTGTGTGTGTGTGATTTGTAGGTTTAGGGGCAGTGGCAGTGTGTGTCTGTGTGTGATGGGTAGGTTTAGGGGCAGGGGCAGTGTGTGTGTGTGTGTGATGGGTAGGTTTAGGGGCAGTGTAAGGGGATAGAAAATACGGTTTGTACAGTATAAAAACCATTACGCCCATGGAGAGTCCCTGTAAACCACATAGACCAACATGTGTGTGTGTGTGTGTGTGTGTGTGTGTGTGTGTGTGTGTGTGTGTGTGTGTGTGTGTGTGTGTGTGTGTGTGTGTGTGTGTGTGTGTGTGTGTGTGTCCACAATAAAAAACATTTAAAAGCCTGTTATTGACTTAAAGGCACAATATGTAAGTTGTTTTGATTAAAATATCCAAAAGCCAATATAACAATGTTATATATTTTGATGACTTCTTACATTATCCCAAATGTTTCCAAGAATGTTCAAATCCAGAGAAATAAGCGATTTTAACCAGGATGTAACCAGGAGCACAAGTCGGCGTTGCCTATCAATGACATCATATCCGCGTTACCCATGCAGAAGTGTTACCCATGACCACATCATATCCGCGTTACCCTCGATCTCCGGTGTTACTTTGTAGAAATCCATGGAAACACCAAAGATGTTTATATATATGTGACCCTGTACCAGAAAATCTGTCATAAGGGTCAATAGTGTCGGACAATATTTGTCAGAGAAACAACTATTTGAAAATCTAGAATCTGAGGGTGCAAAAAGTCTCCTTTAAAGTCATTAGCACTGCATATTACTACTAATAATACATTTTTGATGTAGTTACAGTTGGAAATGTACAAAATATCTTCATGGAACATGATCTTAATATCCTAATGATTTTTGGCATAAAAGAAAAATGGATCATTTTGACCCTTACAATGTGTTGTTGGCTTTAGACACACGGCTGCTTTTGTGCTCCAGGGTCACATGATGTGTTTTATTAGACTCTGTTTGGATCATTGATGGACAGATGATTGTTCTCCAGCTCAACACAGTTAGTCTTATTGTTTAAATCTGCTGATGTTGATTTACCGCACAGAGTACCATGTTTTACCGCCTAATATGATCTCGCTCACTGCAGTGTGAACAAGGGTCTTATAGCAGCGCACAGAGGAGCATTATATCATCACTTTAACACACTCAATGTGTGTGATATGATAAAACAGCACTGCGTTAGCACACACACACACACACACACACACGTTTGTTTTTGTGACATATGGGGACATTCCATAGGCGTAATGGTTTTTATACTGTACAAACCGTATTTTATATCCCCTTACACTGCCCCTAAACCTACCCATCACACACACACACACACACACACACACACGCACACACACACACACACACACACACACACTGCCCCTGCCCCTAAACCTATTACACACACACACACACACACACACACACGTTGGTCTATGTGGTGTACAGGGACTCTCCATAGGCGTAATGGTTTTTATACCGTACAAACCGTATTTTCTATCCCCTTACACTGCCCCTAAACCTACCCATCACACACACACACACACACACACACACACACACACACACACACACACACACACACACACACACACACACACACACACACACACACACACACACACACACACTGCCCCTGCCCCTAAACCTATTACACACACACACACACACACACACACACACACACACACACACACACACACACACACACACACGTTGGTCTATGTGGTTTACAGGGACTCTCCATAGGCGTAATGGTTTTTATACTGTACAAACTGTATTTTCTATTCCCTTACACTGCCCCTAAACCTACCCATCACACACACACACACACACACACACACACACTGCCCCTGCCCCTAAACCTATTACACACACACACACACACACACACACACACACACACACACACACACACACACGTTGGTCTATGTGGTTTACAGGGACTCTCCATAGGCGTAATGGTTTTTATACTGTACAAACTGTATTTTCTATTCCCTTACACTGCCCCTAAACCTACCCAACACACACACACACTGCCCCTAAACCTACCCAACACAGGAAACATTCTGTATTTTTACTTTCTCAAAAAAAAACATAATTTAGTATGTTTTTAAAGCTATTTGATATGTCCTCATAAACCACATTTATTGTGTAATACCAGTGTAATAGCTATGTAGTTATACAAATTTGTGTCTTCATAAACCACTTAAACAGGCTCATACACACACACACACACACACACACAGCCCCTAAACCTACTCATCACAGGAAACATTCTGCATTTTTACTTTCTAAAAAAAATTAATCCTGTATGATTTATAAGCCTTTTGAAAAGTGGGGACATGGGTAATGTCCTCATATGTCACAAAAACATGCCCACACACACACACACACACACACATACACACACACACACACACACACACACACACACATACACACACACACACACACGAGCGAAAGCAGGGGCAATTCTAGGATTTGCATTGTAGGAGGGCTCAGCCCCCAGTGAAGGTATGAATCTAATGATAACACTTTAGTTTAGGGTCCAACTCTTGCTATTAACTAGAGGCCAAAAAATGAGAAAACAATAGCTTGAAAACCATGTCAGTGGGCAGATATGACTGATATCGTTTTTCCATTTTCTTCAGTAAACTGATATTTATTAGTTTTATGAATCATTTTTGTAGACACGATAATTCACTGAAGGCTACCAGTAACTAAATCAATGCACACTATGCACACATTAATTATTAATCTTATGCCTAATACAGGCTGAAAAAAGATGAGCTTTTTATTTACTGAAGGCTACAAATAGAATTATATTAATTCACAATATGTACACATTTATTATTAATCTTATGCCTAATCTGAAGAAAACAGCTCAATACTTCTTGTTCATTAATTAGGCTACATTAGGATTCACCTTATATTACATTAAATTAGACAAAAGTTTATTAGTTTGCCTGAATATTATTTTGAAGATTTCTGACTTCTGTCAAATATGAAATGTTTAGTTTCTTCATATCACTCGCTCGACGTTCAGTCGCTCTGCTAAAATTTGCTCAGCTTGACCAGCTTCTCCTATTTGACTGGTTTTCTAAAATATTTTGGCATTGACGAGAGGTGACAGACCAATGAGGCTCAGATGAACACACACACACACACACACACACCTCTGGTTCTGACATGCGCTCTGCTCGGTGCCGCTGCAGATTGAAGAACACACTGATTAACGCAGACTAGAAGATGGGACGAAGCCGAAGCCTTTCGCCAGTTTCAAATGTTTTAAAGGTTAATCGCATATTTTTAGGGGGGCTGGGCAAAAATGTAGGGGGGCTGAAACCCTCCTAAATAAGAAGTATAATAGAGACGCCCATGAGTGGAAGAAGAGGAGGCGCTGAATAAAAGCCCAATCATGCCGTCATCAAACCACACCTGTTTTGAATAAGTAACGAAGAAATGACATATTGTCCCTTTAAATCTGGAAAAGTTTACACTATTATGAAAAATAGGCAAAATTCATAAACCATCAAGCAAGTAAAAGATCAAAATATCAACACGTTTTGATTCTGAATCAGAGTAAAATGCCAACATGTAGATATAACACGTGAGAACTTGCCACTTTAAGCTCACATCTACTTTTGTTACACGATCATTGTTGTCTTAAAGGGAAAGTTCACCCAAAAATGAAAATTAGACCATGATTTGCTCACCCTCAAGCCGTCCTATAGGTGTATATGACATTATTCGGTAGTTAGTTATTTTAGTCTATGATGTTTTAAATGTAAAACTTTTAACGCTCCACTTCACTTCAGAAGGCCTTTTATGATGGATAGATGCACTTTTATGATGGATAGATGCACTTTTATGATGGATAGATGCACTTTTATGATGGACAGATGCACTTTTATGATGGATAGATGCACTTTTATGATGGACAGATGCACTTTTATGATGGATAGATGCACTTTTATGATGGACAGATGCACTTTTATGATGGACTGATGCACTTTTATGATGGATAGATGCACTTTTATGATGGATAGATGCACTTTTATGATGGATAGATGCACTTTCATGATGGATAGATGCACTTTTATGATGGACAGATGCACTTTCATGATGGATAGATGCACTTTTATGATGGACAGATGCACTTTTATGATGGATAGATGCACTTTCATGATGGACAGATGCACTTTTATGATGGACAGATGCACTTTTATGATGGATAGATGCACTTTTATGATGGACTGATGCACTTTTATGATGGATAGATGCACTTTTATGATGGATAGATGCTCTTTTATGATGGATAGATGCACTTTTATGATGGATAGATGCTCTTTTATGATGGATAGATGCACTTTTATGATGGACAGATGCACTTTTATGATGGATAGATGCACTTTTATGATGGACAGATGCACTTTTATGATGAATAGATGCACTTTTATGATGGATAGATGCTGTTTTATGATGAATAGATGCACTTTTATGATGGATAGATGCTGTTTTATGATGAATAGATGCACTTTTATGATGGACAGATGCACTTTCATGATGGATAGATGCACTTTTATGATGGACAGATGCACTTTTATGATGGATAGATGCACTTTTATGATGGATAGATGCACTTTTATGATGGATAGATGCACTTTTATGATGGATAGATGCACTTTTATGATGGACAGATGCACTTTTATGATGGACAGATGCACTTTTATGATGGACTGATGCACTTTTATGATGGACAGATGCACTTTTATGATGGACTGATGCACTTTTATGATGGATAGATGCACTTTTATGATGGACTGATGCACTTTTATGATGGACTGATGCACTTTTATGATGGACTGATGCACTTTTATGATGGATAGATGCACTTTTATGATGGATAGATGCACTTTTATGATGGACTGATGCACTTTTATGATGGATAGATGCACTTTTATGATGGACTGATGCACTTTTATGATGGATAGATGCACTTTTATGATGGATAGATGCACTTTTATGATGGATAGATGCACTTTTATGATGGACTGATGCACTTTTATGATGGATAGATGCACTTTTATGATGGATAGATGCACTTTTATGATGGATAGATGCACTTTTATGATGGACTGATGCACTTTTATGATGGACTGATGCACTTTTATGATGGACAGATGCACTTTTATGATGGATAGATGCACTTTTATGATGGACTGATGCACTTTTATGATGGATAGATGCACTTTTATGATGGATAGATGCACTTTTATGATGGATAGATGCACTTTTATGATGGATAGATGCACTTTTATGATGGACTGATGCACTTTTATGATGGATAGATGCACTTTTATGATGGACTGATGCACTTTTATGATGGATAGATGCACTTTTATGATGGACTGATGCACTTTTATGATGGATAGATGCACTTTTATGATGGATAGATGCACTTTTATGATGGATAGATGCACTTTTATGATGGATAGATGCACTTTTATGATGGATAGATGCTCTTTTATGATGGATAGATGCACTTTTAAGATGGACAGATGCACTTTTATGATGGACAGATGCACTTTTATGATGGACTGATGCACTTTTATGATGGATAGATGCACTTTTATGATGGACAGATGCACTTTTATGATGGACAGATGCACTTTTATGATGGACTGATGCACTTTTATGATGCAATTTCATGATGGATGGATGCACTTTTATGATGGATAGATGCACTTTTATGATGGATAGATGCACTTTTATGATGGATAGATGCACTTTTATGATGGACAGATGCACTTTCATGATGGATAGATGCACTTTTATGATGGACAGATGCTCTTTTATGATGGATAGATGCACTTTTATGATGGATAGATGCTCTTTTATGATGGATAGAGGGAGTTTTATGATGGATAGATGCTCTTTTATGATGGATAGATGCACTTTTATGATGGATAGATGCACTTTTATGATGGATAGATGCACTTTTATGATGGATAGATGCACTTTTATGATGGATAGAGGGAGTTTTATGATCGATAGATGCACTTTTATGATGGATAGATGCACTTTTATGATGGATAGAGGGAGTTTTATGATGGATAGATGCACTTTTATGATGGATAGAGGGAGTTTTGTGATGGATAGATGCACTTTTATGATGGATAGATGGACTTTTATGATGGATAGAGGGAGTTTTATGATGGATGGATGCACTTTTATGATGGACAGATGCACTTTTATGATGGATAGATGCACTTTTATGATGGACAGATGCACTTTTATGATGGACAGATGCACTTTTATGATGGACAGATGCACTTTTATGATGGACAGATGCTCTTTTATGATGGATAGATGCACTTTTATGATGGACAGATGCACTTTTATGATGGATAGATGCACTTTTATGATGGATGGATGCACTTTTATGATGGACAGATGCACTTTTATGATGGACAGAAGCACTTTTATGATGGATAGATGCACTTTTATGATGGACTGATGCACTTTTATGATGGACAGATGCACTTTTATGATGGATAGATGCACTTTTATGATGGATAGATGCAGTTTTATGATCGATAGATGCTCTTTTATGATGGATAGATGCACTTTTATGATGGATAGATGCACTTTTATGATCGATAGATGCACTTTTAATATGGATAGATGCACTTTTATGATGGATAGATGCACTTTTATGATGGATAGATGCAGTTTTATGATCGATAGATGCTCTTTTATGATGGATAGATGCACTTTTATGATGGATAGATGCACTTTTATGATGGACAGATGCACTTTTATGATGGACAGATGCACTTTCATGATGGATAGATGCACTTTTATGATGGACAGATGCTCTTTTATGATGGATAGATGCACTTTTATGATGGATAGATGCTCTTTTATGATGGATAGAGGGAGTTTTATGATGGATAGATGCTCTTTTATGATGGATAGATGCACTTTTATGATGGATAGATGCACTTTTATGATGGATAGAGGGAGTTTCATGATGGATAGATGCAGTTTTATGATCGATAGATGCACTTTTATGATGGATAGATGCACTTTTATGATGGATAGAGGGAGTTTTATGATGGATAGATGCACTTTTATGATGGATAGAGGGAGTTTTGTGATGGATAGATGCACTTTTATGATGGATAGATGGACTTTTATGATGGATAGAGGGAGTTTTATGATGGATGGATGCACTTTTATGATGGATAGATGCACTTTTATGATGGATGGATGCACTTTTATGATGGACAGATGCACTTTTATGATGGACAGAAGCACTTTTATGATGGATAGATGCACTTTTATGATGGACTGATGCACTTTTATGATGGACAGATGCACTTTTATGATGGATAAATGCACTTTTATGATGGATAGATGCAGTTTTATGATCGATAGATGCTCTTTTATGATGGATAGATGCACTTTTATGATGGATAGATGCAGTTTTATGATCGATAGATGCACTTTTAATATGGATAGATGCACTTTTATGATGGACAGATGCACTTTTATGATGGATAGATGCACTTTATAATGGACAGATCCACTTTTATGATAGATAAATGCACTTTAATGGCTTTCAAAAATGACCCAATAATTCACTCCCATTGTGAAGCTTGGATTAACCAGGAGTTTTGTGAATATAACTCCAATTGTTTTGGTCTGAAAGAAGAATGTCATGCACATGGCTTGAGGGAGATAAATCATGAACTGATTTTCATTTTTAGCTGAACTGTCCCTTTAATGCATGTCGATGTTGTTTTGAGTTTACTTGAGACTAAATATAAACTTTTGGTTAATTTAAAGCAGCTTTAGATGTTTGAAATCAACATAAAATGCTAGAGAAAGCAGGCATTTAAGACTTTTATGGTTGCTGAAGCAGAGCGCGTGAGGCGTAATAACGCGTGAAGTATCGGTAGGAGGCGCTATGGAGTCGCGTCAATAAATCCAGCAGCATCCCAGGTGCCTCAGTCAGTCAATCGGTCAGTCATTCAGTCGGGTTTACCTCCATCACGAGCCTTCTTTACCGCTTCAAGTCTGAATGCAAGCGCGCTTCACCTGAATCTGTGGAGGAAATGGAGATGAAACTGGTGAGTTATTGATCTCCTGATGCTTTATGTTATTTGACGCTTCGTTGTATTTTCTATAGCCTATTAGCCTATGAACTGACAGTCAAACAACTTTAACCCCTCAGGAGAACAATACATAACAGTGACAGATGATTGAATAGTTATTAATATTGCCTAGGACAAACTGAAGCCAGACAGTCGTTGTCAAAAAGATAAAACCTAGAGTATAAAAATAAGAATTAGAAAACGTTCGCGTTTTACACACAACGCAACGTTTTTGAAAAAATATACTAACCTAATAAAAACATTCTTAAAATTGTCTCGAAAAAACTCGAAAAGAAATTACATTAACGCGTCATTCAAATAAATAGGCTATTTAAAAAAAAAGGCTACACATTTGTCTTAACACAAATCTGTGCATTTCCAATCATGTTTAATATAACTTCATTTTTAAAGATTAATAAACGCTAGCTACTTTATAGACATAAATGTTTTTGATCAACCATTAATGCTAAAAATCGAAAACATGTTTATTATTTAAATTACACAATTAGCCTATTTTAAAATTATAAAGTTATGCGTTTATATTTCAAACATTGTTATCTTTCTAAATATATGTTTGTATGTCTGAAATAAAATATAAAGTAGGTTGATTGGGACATTTAGGCTATTCACAGTCATCTCGACGGTGCAATGAGTCTCAGTAAACCTGAATTCACCCTAAAGTTTTATCGTTTGTGATTGCAAACTCTTTATTATTTGTTTCTTCGATTAAATCCATCATACGAGGAGATTTGAACTGGAGAATAAATATAAAGCGAAGACTAACCAGATAATGATAGTGACATAACATATTTCATTAACAATTTATTTATGAATGCTGATAAAAGATAAGCTGCACATTTTAGACATTAAAAAAATGATAGGTGGTTTTGGAAAATATGAGATATGTTTTACGAACGAATAAAATATAGGCTACCATGGCGAATTAAATAGTGCGTTAAATTTGATAGCTAATGTAGAATTAAAACAAATACGCGTTCAGTTAGATATGCCTAAATCGTTTTATTTTATGTTTTTAATTGCCATATTTGTTTGCTAGGCTATAAGATCCATGAACAAACCGTTTCACTTTGTTCTTAATCTGCGACAAATGCGTTTAAAATCAAAACATCAAAACGACCTATAGAAACAATAATTGCGTGTATAATAGGATAATATCTAATATTATTCTCGTAGGCTATATTTTATTAACACATTCATTCTGTCGTTCGCAGTGATGCCGAGACGCGCGACAGTAACTGCCGGAGATCGAATTAATAAACTTCAGGATTCGGATCAAGAAATCGGGTCCGAACATGCCCGGGGAAGGATCCGGTTCTGCGCTGGACGACGGGAAAGTTTCACCGATCATCTGTGAAGATGAACTGATGAGCAGCGGCCGGTACATACTCGACGGGCTCGGGTCTAATCGATACTTCATGATGGGCGCGACGCAGCAAACGCAGGACAGTTCGAGTCCGTGTTCCTTGTTTCCGTACACGGGCCAAACGGGAGGCGTGTACGCCGGTTCGGACGGATCGCGCTACGCGGCGTCGCTGCACTACGGCTCCGTGCTGCCGTCCGCGGGCTTTTGTCCGTCTCTGTGTGCGGGACGCGGCGAGTTCGGCACGGGCTATCAGTTCGGACACGGTTCTGGAAACACCTACCACTCGTATCAAGGCTCCGGGTCCGGGATCGGCTCCATGGCTCTTCCCGGAGCGGGACTCCGAGCTCAGGTGTATCTGTGCAACCGGCCGCTGTGGCTCAAGTTCCACCGGCACCAAACAGAGATGATCATCACCAAACAGGGCAGGTGAGCGCGACCCAAGCGGCAATTCAATAAATACATCTATTATTATTATAACTAGCCTAGATCTAGTTTTACTTAGACTAAATGAAGGCTACTACACTCTAAAAATGCTGGTCTGTTTCAACCGTTGTTTGGGTAGATATGGAAAAAAACGTTTAATTTAAAAATTTAAACCAACGGTCAGTTTTGCTTGTATCTGGACCAAACACCGGTTGGAAAAACCAAGCTTTTTTTCTTTTTTTTCTTTTTTTTTTTTAGAAGGCCTAATCCTACATTTTTAGGCTTGGGCAAAATTACAAATTATTTGTTTTAATTGTAAATAATTGCGAATATACTGTAGGTCAATGTAATATAAAAAGTCTTATAACTAAACCAATAAACAAAAAACGTTCGCGAACAGTAGCGCCTAAGTCCTGCCTATGGCCTATTGTCATAAACATTATTTAGCAATGTGTATATATATAAAAGAAGGTTTGTTTTTTATTTATATTATTTATTTATTTTAAACTGCATTGACCAGAAACAGGGGATCCAAAAGACAATTCAGGTCAAATTAAACAATATAGATGTTTGTTTTTAAAAGTGATTCTTAAAATAGAAGTTATTAGCCTACATTTATGGAGTCAGTGCTTTTATCCAACACGACTTACAAAAGATGAATAAAACACTCAAAGAGCCAGCAATCGTAGCCTACCAGGTTTATTAGACAACCAGCTAGAGATGAGAATAAATGAAGATAATAATTGTATTATTATTATTGTTGTCATTATGTATTTGCGAGTGCATTGGTTTGAGACACACCTGAAAACTGCATCCGCAATTTTGATTCATTCAGAGTAGGCTATATGGCAGAAGAATGATTTGTGTTTTTAATTTCTGCACATCAGGCGGATGTTCCCTTTCCTCAGTTTCAATATTACCGGCCTGAACCTGACGACGCATTATAACGTGTTTGTGGAGATAGTTTTAGCGGACCCGAACCACTGGAGATTCCAGGGCGGGAAATGGGTCACGTGCGGGAAAGCCGACAATAACATGCAAGGTATGGCAGAACCCCAATGAAATGCTGTAATTATTATTACTCTGATGATTATTAAGCTGTTGTGTTTTATTATTTTAGGGAATAAGATTTATGTCCACCCGGAGTCGCCGAACACAGGCGCTCATTGGATGAGACAAGAGATCTCTTTCGGAAAACTGAAACTAACAAACAACAAAGGAGCAAATACCAACACGGCACAGGTGAACAATATGCATTTACTTTAAGAGCAGAACAAATGGCTACACTCTAAAAATTGCTGGGTTAAAAACAACCCAAGTTGGGCTGAAAATGGACAAACCCAGAAATTGGGTTGTTTGAATATAGGTTCAAACATCCCAATTTCTGGGTGTGTCCATTTTCAACCCAACCCAAGCATTTTTTAGAGGGATGCTTTAATAATTTCATTACATTATAGATTTAAAGCATCATAAGTTTAGGTTAGATGCTACATCAGTGTTATTCACCTATGATTGTCTTGGATTTTAGGGATATGTTATGTTTATACAAAATGCTGGGTTAAAAACAACCCAAGTTGGGTTGAAAATGGACATACCCAGCGATTGGGTTGTGTTAACCAAGCAATTAGGTTGTTTTAAGCAAACATTTAACCCAACCGCTGGGTTAAAACAACCCAATTGCAGTTTTTTTTAACTTGTGTTGTTTTTAATCCAGCATTTTTTAGAGTGTAAATATAACATATCTCTAAAATCTAAGAAAAGCAGAGCTGAATTACACTGATGTAGCATCTAACCTAAACTTCTGATGCTTTAAATCTATACACTCTAAAAAATGCTGGGTTGTTTTAACCCAATGTTGGGTCAAATATGGACTAACCCAGCAATTGGGATATTTTAACCCTGCGGTTGGGTTAAATATTTGCTTAAGACAAACCAATCGCTGGTTTAAAACAACCCAATTGCTGGGTTAGTCCATATTTGACTCAACATTGGGTTGTTTTACCCAGAATTTTTTAGAGTGTAATGTTGTTTTTAACCCTGCATTTTTAGAGTGTGTTTAAAAGCAGGGATATTGTTATGTTTAGGTTTAGAGGCAGGGATATGGTTAGGACAAAATTGTCTAACGGGGAATGTTTTCCATGATCCAGATTGAAAGTTTGAAAGCTTTGTTGATTTGAAAATACGGTGCAGTTATTAGGTTTAATTGTGTCTCCAAATCAGATGATTGTCCTTCAGTCTCTACACAAGTACCAGCCGAGGCTTCACATCGTTGAAGTGTCAGACGACGGGACGGAAAGCGTGGGACGAGACTCGAAGACTCAGATCTTCAGCTTCCCGGAGAACCAGTTCATCGCGGTTACGGCTTATCAGAATACTGATGTAAAGTCTTTCTTTTCACTGTAAAAAAAAAAAAAAAAAAAAAAAAGTTGCTGCCTTTAAAGGGATAGTTCACCCAAAAATTAAAATTACCCTGTGATTTACTCCCCCTCAAGCCATAGGTGTATGACAATAAGAGTTGTCCTATATATAATAGGGGTCAAGATTTTGAAGGCCAAAAAAGTGGATCATAATGCATACGGCTCCAGGTGTTAATAAAGTCCTTCTGAAGCACAGAATCTTTATAATTTTCCACATTTCTCTTTGTGACTGGTGTCTTGTTTTGCTCTTTCCTCTTCGCTTACACATTTGTCAGTCTGTCATGACTTTGGTCAGTGGTCACTTCTTCACCAAAACTACCGTAAGCCAGTGATCAGTTTATAAAGTTATAAATATGGATATTTTTCTTCACTTCAGAAGGCCTTTATTAACCCCCCAGAGCCGTATGGATTACCTTTACGGTGGAGGGATGGACTTTTTTGGCCTTCAAAATCTCGACCCCCATTCACTCCCATTATAAAGCTTGGAAGAGCCAGGACAATTTTTTTATATAACCCGACTGTGTTGGACTGAAAGAAGAAAGTCATATAGACCTAGGATGGCTTGAGGGAGAGTAAATCATTGGGTGGTTTAATAGGCTATATAAAACAATGGACACAGTGTCTGTGACGTCATCCGTCACCAGGTTTCTGAAGAGCATTTTTGAAGCCCAAAGTGGGCAAAACCAGCTGCGGCAATCCACCTGTCACTCAAGTGGCCACACCCTTAATTATGCAAAACTTTAAGGCTTTATATAATGTAAACGGATGAGTTATAAAAAAATTCACCCCCCTCACAGTCATCACGAAGGCCAAAATCAGCCGTATAGACCAAAACCACAATTTGTCCCAGACTTTAACCATGTTTTATTCTGCTGTAAAGTTGGGAATTTTAACATGAGGCTCAATGAGATTCTGCTCCTTCTGGCCAGTCGAGGAATTGCAGGTTAAGCTACTTCTGTATTGGCTTCAACAGAAAATGGAAGGTTGCCGTTTGGGTAATTTTCATTTTTGGGAGAACTATCCCTTAGAATTTTTTAGTATGTTTAAGTCATTTAAACTTAAATGACATTAAACTGACTTAAAAAATAATTAAATCTAGTATAACTTACAAAAAAGTTGCTTCAATTATTTTTATAAGTTAAAGGTGCAGTGTGTAAGTTTTAGTGATATCTAGCGATGAGGTTGTAAATTGCACTCACCTCTCCCTTTTGAAGCACATAGAGAAGCTACGGTGGCCGACACAGGACAAAGATGTCATCTGAGAGAGCAGAGAGTGATTAGTGCTCTGTAGAGAAGTTTGGCCTTTAAGGACCACCATAGAAACATGGCGGCACAAAATGGCTGCTTGCCTGTAAGGGGACCTGTGGTGTGTGTAGATAGAAATGGCTCATTCTAAGGTCATAAAATCATAACACCTCATTATGTTAGGTCTTTATACACCTGAAAAAATAGTTATGAATATTATATTGCATTTCTGTCAATAGAGCCTCATAAATACTACACACTGCACCTTTAATCTTATTGAAGCATGAATAAAGATGTTGTGTCTTTCTTCTAGATCACTCAACTCAAGATCGACCACAATCCTTTCGCGAAAGGCTTCAGAGATAATTATGATTCGTGAGTATGTGCATCACAGAGGTTTCGTACGGTGGCCCAGTAGTGCAGCCAACACAACGGAAACGAGCCACAACACAATGAAATCGCTACAACACAACGAAAACGAGCCACAACACAATGAAATCGCTACAACACAACGAAAACGAGCCACAACACAATGAAATCGCAACAACACAACGAAAACGAGCCACAACACAATGAAATCGCAACAACACAACGAAAATCGCCACAAAACAACGGAAACGAGCCACAACACAATGAAATCGCAACAACACAACGAAAATCGCCAATGCACAATGAAATCGCTACAACACAACGAAAACGAGCCACAACACAATGAAATCGCAACAACACAACGAAAATCGCCACAACACAACGGAAACGAGCCACAACACAATGAAATCGCTACAAAACAACGAAAACGAGCCACAACACAATGAAATCGCTACAACACAACGAAAATCACCACAACACAATGAAATCGCTACAACACAACGAAAACGAGCCCCAACACAATGAAATCGCAACAACACAACGAAAATCGCCACAACACAACGGAAACGAGCCACAACACAACGAAATCGCCACAACACAACGGAAACGAGCCACAACACAACGGAAACGCCACAGCACAACTAAATCGCCACAACACAACTAAAACGAGCCACAACACAACGAAATCGCCACAACACAATGAAAATCGTCACAACACAACGAAAACGGCACAACACAGCGAAATCGCCACAACACAGCAAAATCGTCACAACACAACGAAATCGCCACAACACAGCGAAATCGCCACAACACAGCGAAAATCGCCACAACACAACGGAAACGAGCCACAACACAAAGGGAACCAGCCGCAACACAATGAAATCGCCACAACACAACGGAAACGAGCCACAAAACAATAAAAAAAGGCCCAACACAACGAAATCGCCTCAACACAGAGAAATCGGCACAACACAACTAAATCGCCACAACACAACGAAATTGCCACAACGGAATCGCCACAACACAACGAAATCGCCACAACACAGCGAAATCGGCACAACACAGCGAAATCGGCACAACAAAACGAAATCGCCACAACACAGCGAAATCGGCACAACAAAACGAAATCGCCACAACACAGCGAAATCGCCACAAAACAGCGAAATCGCCACAACACAGCGAAATTGGCACAACAAAACGAAATCGCCACAACACAGCGAAATCGCCACAACACAGCAAAATCGCCACAACACAGCGAAATCGCCACAACACAGCGAAATCGCCACAACACAGCGAAATCGCCACAACACAGCAAAATCGCCACAACACAGCGAAATCGGCATAACACAACGAAATCGCCACAACACAACGAAATCGGCACAACACAACGAAATCGCCACAACACAGCGAAACCGCCACAACACAGAGAAATCGCCACAACACAACGAAATCGCCACAACATAGCGAAATTGCCAGAACACAGCGAAATCAGCACAACACAACGAAATCGCCACAACACAGCGAAACCGCCACAACACAGCGAAATCGCCACAACACAACGAAATCGCCACAACATAGCGAAATTGCCACAACACAGCGAAATCGGCACAACAAAACGAAATTGCCCCAACACAGCGAAATCGGCACAGCACAACGAAATCGCCACAACTCAGCAAAATCGGCACAACAAAGCGAAATCCCCAACAACATAGCGAAATTGCCACAACACAGCGAAATCAGCATAACACAACGAAATCGCCACAACACAACGAAATCGGCACAACACAACGAAATCGCCACAACACAGCGAAACCGCCACAACACAGCGAAATTGCCACAACACAGCGAAATTGCCACAACACAGCGAAATCGGCACAACACAACGAAATCGCCACAACACAGCGAAATTGCCACAACATAGCGAAATTGCCACAACACAGCGAAATTGCCACAACACAGCGAAATCGGCACAACACAACGAAATCGCCACAACACAGCGAAACCGCCACAACACAGCGAAATCGCGACAACACAACGAAATCGCCACAACACAACGAAATCGCCACAACATAGCGAAATCGCCACAACACCGCGAAATCGGCACAACACAACGAAATCGCCACAACACAGCGAAACCGCCACAACACAGCGAAATCGCCACAACACAACGAAATCGCCACAACATAGCGAAATTGCCACAACACAGCGAAATCGGCACAACAAAACGAAATCGGCACAACACAGCGAAATCGGCACAACACAACGAAATCGACACAACACAGCGAAATCGCCACAACACAGCGATATCGCCACAACAAAACGAAATCGCCACAATACAGCCAAATCGCCACAACACAGCAAAATCGCCACAACAAAACGAAATCGCCACAACACAGCGAAATCGCCACAACAAAACTAAATCGCCACAACACAGCGAAATCGGCACAACACAACGAAATTGCCACAACACAGCGAAATCGTCACAACACAGCAAAATCGCCACAACACAACGAAATCGCCACAACATAGCGAAATTGCCACAACACAGCGAAATCGGCACAACAAAACGAAATAGCCACAACACAGCGAAATCGGCACAACACAACGAAATAGCCACAACACAGCGAAATCGCCACAACACAACGAAATCGCCACAACACCGCGAAAATTGCCGCAAGGGGGCTTTCGGAGTGCGGTAGAGTTAGTTTTCCTTGCCATTGTTCTATAGATTGGCCAGTCTTACAAAGATATAAACAATACGATCAGTTTTAATTCAAAAAAATGTTGTGCCGTTTTCGTTGTGTTGTCGTTTCTGTTGTGTTGTGGCATTTTTGTTGTGTTGTGGCTTGTTTCCATTGTGTTGTGGCTTGTTTCCGTTGTGTTGTGGCTTGTTTCCATTGTGCTGTGGCTTGAATCCGTTGTGTTGTGACTTGTTTCCGTTGTGTTGTGGCTTGTTTCCGTTGTGTTGTGGCTTGTTTCCATTGTGCTGTGGCTTGAATCTGTTGTGTTGTGACTTGTTTCCGTTGTGTTGTGGCTTGTTTCCATTGTGTTGTGGCTTGTTTCCGTTGTGTTGTGACTTGTTTCCGTTATGTTGTGGATTGTTTCCGTTGTGTTGTGGCTTGTTTCCGCAGTGTTGTAGCCTGTTTCCATTGTGTTGAGGCTTGTTTCCGTTGTGTTGTGGATTGTTTTTGTTGTGTTGTGGCTTGTTTCTGTTGTGTTGTGGCTTGTTTGCGTTGTGTTGTGGCTTGATTCCGTTGTGTTGTGGCTTTTCCGTTGTGGCTTGATTCCGTTGTGTTGTGGCTTGTTTCCGTTGTGTTGTGGCTTGATTCCGTTGAGTTGTGGCTTGATTCCGTTGTGTTGTGGCGTTTCCGTTGTGTTGTGGCTTGTTTCCGTTGTGTTGTGGCTTGATTCCGTTGAGTTGTGGCTTGATTCCGTTGAGTTGTGGCTTGATTCCGTTGTGTTGTGGCGTTTCCGTTGTGTTGTGGCTTGATTCCGTTGTGTTGTGGCGTTTCCGTTGTGTTGTGGCTTGTTTCCGTTGTGTTGTGGCTTGATTCCGTTGAGTTGTGGCTTGATTCCGTTGAGTTGTGGCTTGATTCCGTTGTGTTGTGGCGTTTCCGTTGTGTTGTGGCTTGATTCCGTTGTATTGTGGCTTTTCTGTTGTGTTGTGGCTTGATTCCGTTGTGTTGTGGCGTTTCCGTTGTGTTGTAGCTTGTTTCCGTTGTGTTGTGGCTAGGGCTGGGCGATATGGCCAAAATTTCATATCCCGATATAGCTCATTTGATATCCCGATAACGATATACATAACGATATAGCAATTTTTCTGTTAATTCGGTTTATGAATAGTCTATGCAAAATTGCAATGTGGAAATGCAGTTTGAAATGATATACAAAACAAATAAAGGTAGTATGGACTACATTTTTATTTTATTTAGAACCTTTTTTTTAAAGCAAGACTGTTGGTAAAGTTAACACCTGCCTAGGGATGTTAACCGATGAACGTTTGACCGATGGATGACCGTATCAACGTTAACCGATCAATGTTGTCGGTTAAAATAAATAAAAAAGTGATCTCTAAATTAGGCTATTATAGACAGTGGACTAAACGCTACTACAGTTGGCCGTTTCAATCCAAAATGTTTTTGTGTGAATGAACATATCCCTCGCACTCAATTTTTCATAACTCGCCTGTTGTACTTAATAAACCAAAAAAACATTTGGCACGAGGTTACAGCGTTTGGGTTTGCGCGCTCATAAGGTTTGCAAAAAGTAAACACTCGAGGTTAGAGCCAGAGCAGACGACAGTATGAAGCGTGCATTCCGCATAAGATGGGCTTACATTTGGAAATATATTACATCTTCATTTCAGTGGTAACACATAAGGTGTTGATCGTCTTTATTATTGTTAGCACTACCTCGAACTAAAGCGGCGTACTCTTCGGAGCTGTCATTTTCTTAAATGAGCCGCGGCAATGATTCAAATGAGCTTCTAACGCTGGACAAACACCTTTATTTTTCAACGCGATCACCTTGTATCCAAACCATTTCGAAACTAAGGAGCCATTTGTCCTCTGATTACAAACAAGCTCCTCTGCGGCGCGTTTGCGGGACTCGTGTTTCGCGCTGTGGGGGATTTTAAAAAAGTGACGTGAGTGGAAGGGAGGCGGCAGCGCTAGGACAGTGCGCGCGTGCGTGTGTGTGTGTGTGAGTGAGAGAGAGACAGAGGGAGCGCGGCTCGCGGCTGTTATTTCAAATAGCGCCGCATATTTTAAACTAATCGGTTAACCGGTTTCAACCGGCTAATGAGGCGGTGGTCGGTCAAGAAAATGTTTAGTTTTCGCCATCCCTACACCTGCCATTAAAATATTTCAATATATGGCTATATGGTGTGCCACGCGTAAAAGCTTGTTGCAGCGTCTGTGTCTGAAGTTTGTTTTGAGCGCTTATGCCACTATTCTGGCATAATTACTCTGAGAATTACCCTGGTCTGAACCGCGTCTACTACCGTCTTCCTCCATGTTTGTTTATGTATTGCAGTGTGCATGGGCATGCCGTGGCGTGAGGTCATAAACGCCTTATCGTGGCGTAAGCGATAGAGCCTTATGTAAAACGATAGACATTTTCTATCGTCCAGACGATATATTTCGTCATATCGCCCAGCCCTAGTTGTGGCGTTTCCGTTGTGTTGTGGATTGTTTCCATTGTGTTGTGGCTTGTTTCCGTTGTGTTGTGGCTTGTTTCCGTTGTGTTGTGGCGTTTCCGTTGTGTTGTGGCTTGTTTCCGTTGTGTTGTGGCGTTTCCGTTGTGTTGTGGCTTGTTTCCGTTGTGTTGTGGCTTGATTCCGTTGTGTTGTGGCGTTTCCGTTGTGTTGTGGCTTGATTCCGTTGTGTTGTGGCTTGTTTCCGTTGTGTTGTGGCTTGTTTCCATTGTGTTGTGGCGTTTCCGTTGTGTTGTGGCTTGATTCCGTTGTGTTGTGGCGTTTTCGTTGTGTTGTAGCTTGTTTCCGTTGTGTTGTGGCGTTTCCGTTGTGTTGTGGCGTTTCCGTTGTGTTGTGGCTTGTTTCCGTTGTGTTGTGGCGTTTCCGTTGTGTTGTGGCTTGTTTCCGTTGTGTTGTGGCTTGTTTCCATTGTGCTGTGGCTTGTTTCCGTTGTGTTATGGCTTGTTTCCGTTGTGTTGTGGCTTGATTCCATTGTGCTGTGGCTTGTTTCCGTTGTGTTATGGCTTGTTTCCGTTGTGTTGTGGCTTGATTCCGTTGTGTTGTGGCTTTTCCGTTGTGTTGTGGCTTGATTCCGTTGTGTTGTGGCTTGTTTCTGTTGTGTTGTGGCTTGTTTCCGCTGTGTTGTGGCGTTTCCGTTGTGTTGTGGCTTGATTCCGTTGTGTTGTGGCTTGTTTCTGTTGTGTTGTGGCTTGATTCCGTTGTGTTGTGGCGTTTCCGTTGTGTTGTGGCTTGATTCCGTTGTGTTGTGGCTTTTCCGTTGTGTTGTGGCTTGATTCCGTTGTGTTGTGGCTTTTCCGTTGTGTTGTGGCTTTTCCGTTGTGTTGTGGCTTGTTTCCGCTGTGTTGTGGCGTTTCCGTTGTGTTGTGGCTTGATTCCGTTGTGTTGTGGCATTTCCGTTGTGTTGTGGCTTGTTTCCGTTGTGTTGTGGCGTTTCCGTTGTGCTGTGGCTTGATTCCGTTGTGTTGTGGCTTGATTCCGTTGTGTTGTGGCTTGATTCCGTTGTGTTGTGGCTTGATTCCGTTGTGTTGTGGCTTGTTTCCGTTGTGTTGTGGCTTGTTTTCGTTGTGCTGTGGCTTGATTCTGTTGTGCTGTGGCTTGTTTCTGTTGTGTTGTGGCTTGTTTCCGCTGTGTTGTGGCGTTTCCGTTGTGTTGTGGCTTGATTCCGTTGTGTTGTGGCTTGTTTCTGTTGTGTTGTGGCTTGATTCCGTTGTGTTGTGGCGTTTCCGTTGTGTTGTGGCTTGATTCCGTTGTTTTGTGGCTTGTTTCTGTTGTGTTGTGGCTTGTTTCCGCTGTGTTGTGGCGTTTCCGTTGTGTTGTGGCTTGATTCCGTTGTGTTGTGGCATTTCCGTTGTGTTGTGGCTTGTTTCCGTTGTGTTGTGGCGTTTCCGTTGTGTTGTGGATTGTTTCCGTTGTGTTGTGGTGTTTCCGTTGTGTTGTGGCGTTTCCGGTTGTGTTGTGGCGTTTCCGTTGTGTTGTGGCTTGATTCCGTTGTGTTGTGGCGTTTCCGTTGTGTTGTGGCTTGATTCCGTTGTGTTGTGGCGTTTCCGTTGTGTTGTGGCTTGATTCCGTTGTGTTGTGGCTTGTTTCCGTTGTGTTGTGGCTTGTTTTCATTGTGCTGTGGCTTGATTCTGTTGTGCTGTGGCTTGTTTTCATTGTGTTGTGGCTTGATTCCGTTGTGTTGTGGCTTGTTTTCATTGTGTTGTGGCTTGATTCTGTTGTGTTGTGGCTTGTTTTCATTGTGTTGTGGCTTGATTCCGTTGTGTTGTGGCTTGTTTCCGTTGTGTTGTGGCTTGTTTTCATTGTGTTGTGGCTTGATTCCGTTGTGTTGTGGCGTTTCCGTTGTGTTGTGGCTTGATTCCGTTGTGTTGTGGCTTGTTTCCGTTGTGTTGTGGCTTGTTTTCATTGTGCTGTGGCTTGATTCTGTTGTGCTGTGGCTTGTTTCCATTGTGTTGTGGCTTGTTTTTGTTGTGTTGTGGCGATTTCGATTTAGTACTGCTGCACTACTGGGCCACCATAGTTTCGCCACAATTATCCGCACTTGATACTAACATGCATTGGGATTTCAGGATGTACCTTCCGGAGCGTGAAAGGCTGACTCCGTCGCCGTCAGACTCGCCTCGCACGCAGCAGATCGTCCCGAGCGCGCGCTACGCCATGCAGCCGTTTCTGCAGGATCAGTTCGTCAGCAATCGCCTGTACGGCAGCGAACGGACCGTGCCACAGACGAACGGGATGCTTTCTCCTCCGCCAGACGATCCCGCGGCCACTCAGAGATGGCTCGTCACATCGGTGCAACAAACTGGCGGCAGCAAGCTGGAGCTGACGGCGTACGAGGGCGATTATTCCAGTTCCTTGTTACCGTACAGCTTCAAATCTTTACCTCTGCAGAGCGCGCACTCCCTGGGCTACTATCCCGACGCCGCTTTCGCATCCGTAACCACCGGATGGGGCTCGAGGAGCTCATACCCAAGGAAAGTGCCGTGGTCGCCTCGACCGAGTCCCACGGACGTCTCAGATGACCAAAAGGACAAACCTCGGGAGGACGGCACATTCGGTCAGACCTGGGCGGAGGCCGCAGCATCTCTGAAGCCTTCAGACTCTGTTGAACCCAGCATTTACTCGGTCGTGTGCAAGAGGAGGCGGGTTTCCCACGGCGAGTCCGGGACAGAAAACTCTTCCAAATGTGAAGAGTCGGAAAACTTTAACAAGGACTCTTCTTCTTCCTCCTCCTCCAAGGCGATCGGCTATTACGCTTTCTATGCCGGCAGTTAGACACACCCCGTTTAAAAGCTCATGCACACAGCCTGATCTCATGAAAGTGCATATCTATAGCACAAATTGTTTTTATCCTGTAATCAATGTATACACAAAAAGTAGCTTTTTTGTGCATGTGCTCTAAAAAAAAATTGTGCTATATGGCACCAGAAGTGATTCTCAACTCATAGGGGAATCACTTTTGGTGCTATATAGCACCATATCTCTACAGCTATGTAGAACCCATAAGAGGTGCCATACCGCATTTAATTTCTTTATCAAAAATGGTGCTAAACAGCATCAACAGTGGTTCTTCGGCTTGTAAAGGGGCTTAAAGGGTTAGTTCACCCAAAAATTTTAATTCTCAATAATTACTTACCCTAATGTCGTTCCACACCCGTAAGACCTCCGTTCATCTTCACACACAGTTTAAGATATTTTATATTTAGTCCGAGAGCGTATATGCAAGTGTATGCACACTATACTGTCCATGTCCAGAAAGGGAATAAAAACATCATCAAAGTAGTCCATATGAGACATCAGTGGGTTAATTAGAGTCTCTTGAAGCATCCAAAATACATTTGGGTCCAAAAATAACAAAAACTACGACTTTATTCAGCATTGTCTTCTCTTCCGCGTTTGTGTTCAATCCTCAAATAAAGATTCTAACGGTTATGAATCAGCGGATTGATTCATGATTCGGATCGCCAATGTCACGTCATTTCAGCAGTTTGACATTGGATCAGAATCATGAATCAATTCGCTGATGCTGTTTTTATTCCCTTTCTGGACATGGACAGTATAGTGTGCATACACTTGTATACGCTCTCGGACTGAATGAATGAATGAGGCATTTATATATCGCTTTCATATGTACTACTGTACACCCAAAGCACTTATAAAACTAAATATAAAATATTTATCTAAACTAAAATATAAAATATAATATACTAAATATAAAATATCTTAAACTGTGTGTGAAGATGAACGGAGGTCTTACGGGTGTGGAGCGACATTAGGGTGAGTCATTGAACTAACCCTTTAACCGGTTCTCTGTACGGCAGTGGTGCTATATAGCCCCTTAACCACCCCAAAGAACCGCTGAAGAACCATACAGGAGCTTAACACTTTGCATATGGAAGGGCCTTCAATGGACAAGTGCCAGTTTGTTATTTGTTCAAAATAATGTTCCCACACTAAATGAGGTGATTTGGAATTTTGTGTAGGACATTTATGAAGCCCCTTGAAGACTAACTAAATTAAATAATAAATGTTTTAACAATGCCTGAGCAGAGCACTGTCAGATTTAGCTCTGGAGACACTGGAGAATGTGCTTATATGGGTTTTAATTTGTTATTGTAGTGTTTTTTTTTTTTTTTTTTTTTTTGGGGGGGGGGGGGGGGGTAAATGTTTGTATATGAACCTTTAATGAGTCTGAAATAAAGCCTGAATTGAAAAAAAATGTACAGGTTCTATAATGGTAGTGGTGCTATAAAGCCCCTTCACCACCCCAAAGAAGAAGAACAACTGAAGCACAAAGATTTGGTGCTATACAAAAGCGGTTCCCCTATGATTACGAGCCACTTTTAGTAAAATATGGCACCATTTCAGAGTGTATGATACACACTATATGGCGTGTAATACACAGGGGTGCGTAACAACTAATTTGTGCTATAGATACGCACTTTATGAGATTGTGTTGAGAGGCATTATGTGTTCAGAATTATCAATTTGATCCTTTTGTAATTTATTAAAATCTCACCCTAAAGCAACTTGTTTCTCTGCTCGTCCAAAAGTAATATGCGTATGTCATTTTAAAAATGCTGTTATGTGTATTAAACGACTGCTGTTTTGGATTGGGTATAGCCTATTCTTAAAAACATTTTCACTTAAATATACTCTTTATCTTAATATCCATACAATATTTCCATCGCACAAAAGGTTCTTTAGATTATTCATACACTGTAAAAAATTTGTGGTGGTTTTTGTTGGTTTAACTTAAAAAAAAGTAAGTAACCTGGTTGCCTTAAAATTTTGAGTTTATAGAAATTAAAAATTTGAGTTGATACAATGAAGGAAATTAGTTTAATAAATAGAAACTCAAAATATTTTTGTATCTGAACCACATAAAAAAATGTAATAAATCATGAAAATAGCACTATTTGGCATGTTTCACTGCGTCATCAGAAGTAACACACACATAATTACCTAATATGCTTACAAAATATTTTAATAAAGGCTGTCGAATCTCAAAAAATGTTTCATTGTATTAACTCAAAATTTTAATTTCAATGAACTCAAAATTTTAAGGCAACCAGGTAACTTTTTTTCTAAAAAAATTTTTACAGTGTACTAGGAAAAAATTGGTGCTTTTGTTTTCAGGACTGATCACTGAACCCCCTGAGCACAATTTAGAAAAACTGGTGCTTTTTCATCGCTGTAATAGTCAAATTAATAAATCAAAATGCAAAAACTACACAGAAATCAAGATCTCAAACTGAATCGGTAAAACGTGTTGGTGAATAAGGGAAAAGGGATATCATAAATGGTGGATTATTAAATAAATCCTGAAATAACCTCCACATTTAAATATGTAGCTAATGGTTACAGTGTCCTTGTTACATATACTTACCGTAGTAATAACAGTAAATGATGCATAATTACATGCAAGGGCGCCGTAAAGGGGTGGAAGGTTTGGACGATTCTAAGGGCCCAGACTGATTTAGGGCCCAGAAGAGCAGACCCCCTTTTTCTTTTCTTATTTATTTTCTCTTTTTTATGCATACATTAAATGTGCTTGGGCCCCTCATGCAGTAAATGTGTATTTTGTCCGTTTTGACCATAGATTTTATATTTAAAAAACGAATTTCAAAATGTCAGTCACAACCTTCTCCCCCCTCCCTCACAATGGTTCATTCCACCTGCGCGGTCCGCGCTAGCGTGAGCTCTTGGTTATTGCACTTGCTATGATGAAGCGCAGACAGTGACACACGCAGGTATGTCACATCAAAAGTCGGGGCATCAAAAACGGAAAGAAGGAAAGAGAAGACAGAGAACGCCGAAGTCTACAGTATGTCACACAGTTTTTCAAAAAGAAAGGCAGCTTGCCCTATTCCTCTAACGTTATTCCAAAACTTTCAGAGTTAGCCTACTTATTTTTGTTGCTACATGACCTGCTTTTATCTAGCTAAAATAATTACTGAATTATAATTTACATCCAACAATACATCTCTGATGTGCTGTCTCCGGGTTATCATGTCTCGTAGACACAGATGGCTGCTGCACACCCTTCTCCCACGCCCCCCGTCCCCGTCTCAAACGAACAAGGTGAGCCTGAGCGCGAAACTTTACGAAGATTGAAGCCTCTAAACACGTCTTATCTACTGTGTTCGCCACATGATGATAAACAAAAAGTAATCTACACGCTTCAAAAATTACAAAATCAGTTTGCCATGTTTTGTCACGTGACAGTGCTGCTGATCGATACTGTCTTACTTGATGTTCTTAAATCAGCACTAGGTAACTTTTCAACCTTCATAATATATTTTCAAGACTCTTGTGATGATACATCGACTTCCAATAGGTTGAATGAGTAATACCAAGACACACCTGGCATTACTCCTGGTGTGTCTTGATTTTGAGCCCTTTTGGCCTAGCTAGTTTTATTCCTTTACTGATTTAATTATGGGTTAGTTCTAGCTGATGTTTCCTGATTGAGCAGGTGGACCCAGCTAAAGCTTGTTCATGTAAAATATATGTCAATATGTGTACAATATGTTCTGTTGTGCTTGCAATTGAGATAATAAATGTTCTCCCTTTTATGTAAATAAGTACATCTTTCTATATTTTTTTCTTGTTTTTGTAGGCTTTGTACTCATCTTTAGACATTTTAACTATGCAATGTGCTAAATATCTTTTTTAAAGTATACAGGCCATGTTTATTGGGTTAAATTTTATCTGTAAAAATTGTAGGGGGCCCAGAAATTTTGTTTTCCATAGGGCCCAGAATTTCTGGCGGCACCCCTGATTACATGTAACTAACCCTCAACCAAACCCTAATACATAGTAAGTACATGTAGTTGCATAATATTACTCCTTACTTATATATAATTACACTGTAACAATGACACCTTAAAATGAAGTGTAAAGCTGTCACTGTTACAGTGTAATTATACATTTCTAAATAATATTAACATTTACTTACTATAGGGTTAGTTGCATGTAATTATGCTTTATTTATTGTTGTTACTATGGTAAATGCATGTATAGTGTTACCTTATGATGTATTTCTGCACTAAATGTTGAGGACACTGCCCTCTAGTGTCAGAACTGAAAAAATGAACAGCACTTCACCTAATTTCAATAAAATCTGCCAATTTTACGTGTGATTGTAGTCAGGCAATGAGAGATCCAAGACATCCAAACTAAATGGGTATGTTTAATAACAGATACATCAAACACGCTAGAGAGAAACCTCAAACTACATTAACACAAGCTCAACACACACACTATACAAACGTTAGAACCGAACAAAGAGTGGAGGGATTGAGTCCAAACGTTAAGGTGCACTAATGATGAGGACCAGGTGCTGGGAATCCGGGGAGAGCGGGAGAGAAGATGAGGAAGTGAGTTCAGGTGTGAGACAGGGAGGATCTTGGGAAATGAAGTCCGGGACCAGGAGTGAATGTGACAGCCAGATCATAAATGATTCATATTAACCCAGAAAGATTTATTGTTTTTCAGGATGATTTGGACCCAGAAGTTTCCAACCAGGGTTTTATGGAAGTTAATTTAAGACCAATTAAAGAAAACGTAAGGAATAAAGGGAAGGGAACAACACTAAATGTAAAAGTCTAACCACACAAGTGACACTTCAAAGTTTGAGAACACAGTTTCCAACAGATCTCTATTACTTCTTAATTCACTTTAGAAAAGAAAGCTAATAATATAAAACAAAATACCTGATCAGAGCTATAATATGGAATGGGGGAATAACTTTTTCTGAACCTTTTTGTTGTTTTTCAGTCGTTTTGTCTCGTTTCAGTGCAAATATCTAAAATATTCTTAAATCAAGACACATTTTTCACCAACATGATATATGAAAAGCAACATGACGGTCCATACCCAATCACAGATTTGTTCTTGTTTTAAGCAGAAACTCAATTTTATTCAGTGTCTAAGAAAACAAGACCTAATTTCTTCATTTTGCATGCCATTAAATTAATAATTTTGATTTAAGGATGTTATAAATCAAATTAGGGCTCTATAAAAATTTTTTTTTTAGCTTTACCTCCGTTTAATGGTCAAATTAAATGTTATTTTAACTAATTGATATCATGAAACAAACAATTTAACAGCAATCTATTACACGGCTTGTTATCGCAGAATAAACCCCGCCAGAGTGATCAGGACCCCGAGGCGAAGCGGAGCGTCACTCTGAAGGGGTTTATTCTGCGATAACAACCGGCTGGGTGTACATTATCCCGCTTCTTACACCAATACTAGTCTCAAATAAATTAGACACAAAATATTGTCCTGAGATTAAATATTTTATTAGCTCTTACGCAAAACTTCCGCGAAGAAAAACAGTTCCAACCTGCTTTAAGCCTTTATCTATTGCTGCTAAATGTTGAGAATGAATGCTGAAAGGGTTAGTTCACCCAAAAATGAAGCCAAGCCTATGATTTACTCACCCTCAAGTCATTATATGTGTTTATGACATTCTTCTGTCAGACAAATACAATCAGAGTTATATTTAAAAAGTCCAGGCTAACGTTAATCCCAGCAGTAGTTGGAGCTGTGTTTGAAGTCCATAAAAATGCAGCTGTCCGTCAAATAACGTGCTCCACACGACTCCGATGGGTTAATAGAGCCTTCTGATTCCAATCGATGCGTTTGTGTAAGAAAAATATCCATATTTAAAACGTTATAAAGGAAACCTGCCTTAAAGTCTTCCATTGTAACCCACGGCTGTTTAAGCCACAAGATGGCGCCAGCGTTAAGCACAGAAGTAGAACCGGTCAAGATAACTCGCAGTACCCGGATGAGCGGGTGTTATCTGTGCTGCGTTCCAGTTCGTTTTTATCATGCCCTTCACTCGCAAACTTCCCTCCGTCTCGTTCACTCGGATGTGCGTCATGCCTACGTTGCATGAGTGCCCACTACTGGCGGAAACTTAGCAAATGGACTGAACTGGAACGCCCTAAGCCCTTGATCACTTGGAATCCACTATGGAGTTGATATATTATTTATTTTTTACCTTTACGAAACTATTTAATGCAGCATTCTATATGTATATGGATGTGTTTGGGTTGTTTTAAATGTTTTTAAAAATAGTTATAGTTGTTTGTGGTGGGGTAAATTAAACGTGATATGTGATGACGTCACAATCGCGTTGCATTGTGGTATATGAAGCTGCCTGAAGTGTACATATGAAGTAGACTCGCTCACTCGGTCAAAATCGAGGGAGCAAGGGTCTGTCCATAAAAACTTCCCTTGTCCACTTCACGAAGTGGAACGCACTTCAAAATGGCGGCAGGGATTCCCCCAAGGGGAAGTGCTTAGGGAAGTTTGCAAGTGCGTGTCTTAAAGTGGAGTGGAACGCAGCACTGGAATTATTAAATTATTAAATGGTTTACAAAAAAGGGGCACTGTGAATATTTTTATTTATTTGTTCATCTAAAAATTGGACTTATTCTGTGTCATTCAGCATTATACAATAAATCCCATTTCTATGAATGGATTACGTCGACATTTCCTGCATCACTGAAATTATACGTCATTAATTAAATGCAATGATATTGAATTTAAGACTTTCTTCTCTAATTTAAGACATTTTTTAAAGGCCTTAAATTGTGGAAGGTCAACAGAAGTTCACTGGCGTGGATTATTATGATTTTATAATGTTTTTGAGCCTCTTTTGCTCACCAGTGCTGCATTTATTTAATCAAAAATACAGTAGAATATTATGAAATATTCCTCCAGTGTAAATCATCTGTTCTCTATGTGAATATATAGTAAAGTGTGATTTATTCCTGTGAACAAAGCTGAATTTATCATCATTACTCCAGTCTTCAGTGTCACATGATCCTTCACTAATCACTCTCAGATGAGGATCTGATGATCAACACATTTATGGAATAATTTACAGTTTACTACAAAACTATTTTAAATTGTAATAATATATCACTATTTTGTATTTAAAAAATCCTTGTGAGATGGCATATAAAACAAAACCAAACACAATAATAGTGATTTTTTATAGCACCTATAAAACAGTTTATAAAGTGCTTTGCAGTATATATGTACATAAACATTCAAATACATTAAAAAGAAAAATCCTTCAATAGTTCAATTGCACAGAAGAAGAGGATGTGTGAGATCGTCACACACACACACACACTCGGATAGATGTTTTCAGTCAAGCTCCTGAAATACTGAAATCTTAAAAACAACTCTCCAGTTCAATCTGAGTCATGTCATGAACAATGGTTCTTATCCTCAAATAACGCTAAAAAAAAGAAATCAGAAATTATGTGCATAATTTGTCATGTCTTCCAGAAAGTTTGCGAGCGAACACAAGGAGATGTTACTGGAGCGGGTCACTGAAGCTCTACTTTAGAGCATAGATTTATCTGGAATAAATGAACGGGCTTAGACTTGGATGGGTTTCCTGTTGCGATACAGTTCATCTTTCCATCTTCTCATGTCCCATCTCGAATCAGAAGCTCTAGAGAGCGTTGAGCGTCGCTCATCCTGAAAAAAACAAAAACAGAAAAGACTCTTTCATTTCCTCCTAATCTCAAATCTCATAGAATCAGTCTATCTAAACCCCGCCTCTATGAAAGCTACTCTGCTCTAATTGGTCAGAAACCAAAAGCTCATTATCACACACTATTAAGCACAGTTGTGTGACGTCTGCCTTTGCATGCACATGAGCTTCCCATTGTTAATCCGTGGGGTTTAATATGGAGTCGGCCCACCCTCTCTAACAGCTCCAGCTCTTCTGGGAAGGCTTTCCTCAAGGTTTAGGAGTGTGTTTATGGGGATTTTTGCCCATTCTTCTAGAAGCTCATTTGTGAGGTCAGGCACTGATGTTGGACGAGAAGGCCTGGCTCTCAGTCTCCGCTCTAATTCATCCCAAAGCTGTTCTATCGGGTTGAGCTCAGGACTCTGTGCAGGCCAGTCAAGTTCCTCCACACCAAACTC